>NC_056735.1:1839467419-1839544455 GCF_019279795.1 Protopterus annectens
AAACACACGAGCATTTGGCTTCCTCAAAATGGAAATATTTTAATGATCGTTTGAAAGCTATTATAGTGTTGTTGCATTTAACATAATTTGATAGATGGTTCCACAGCACAGGCTTTCTCTCTCTCCTTTAGTTAGTCTGAAACTCAGCCTTAAATGTAAGCAAGTTATCTTGGCTGTTTCAAAGTATGTAATTTTGACCCCTCAGACATCTGTATGGTTTTCAAGTATGCAACAAACTCCAGAATTTTTAGGATTTTTACTTGGAAGTATTTGTACAGATATTTTGTATACCCCACACAGACTTAATGCTAGAGGTATGATGGAAAAGAGGGAAGTAATTGGGAACATGTTTAATGGGACAGTATCTACATGGTAGATTTAAAAAATTCTTTACAGAATACTTGGTCAGAAATGTTGGAAGGAGTAAATGGTTGCAACTAAAGAAATTACTCCTTTGGGGTGGGATATAGGATCAGGATGTTCCAGACATAGTAAGGCCTTATTAAGTTAAGGCTATTGGCTGGAAAGCAACAACAGCAAAAAACAATTACTAGTAAATGGAAATCAAAATCTAAACCAACTGTAACTGAAATACTGAACACTGTATATGAGATAAAAGAATTGAAAGTGGAATCTTTAAAAAAAGAGAAGAAACATATCACATAGAAATAAATACATTTTGTGGAAACAATACATTCAGAATAATGCTGAGAGGGAAGGGTAAAATTTAAGGGAAGATATGAATTGAGCAATTTATGTCATGTTAGAGTGAATGTAAATTGTTAATATGTGTTTTGTTTGTGTCTTTCGGCTTTTCCTGGTTAGGGGTCACCACAGCGGAACTCCGGTCCGCTAATGACTGGCAGTAGATTTTTACGTGCTGGCTTGCCAGGCCTAACGCACAACCTTCAATGAAGGAACGCCCATTCACGCATGCCGACACACAGAAGACGCTCTAACTGAGAATCGAATGGGCAACATCTAACTGTGAGGCGACAACGCTACCGCAGCACCACCACCGTAGTAGATAAATTGTACTGCTTGAAAATAAAAAAAAGTTAGTATGGTCTGCTTTCTTTTTTTGTTATTGTGTATATACCTATCTCACTTTTAAAAAAGTCATGTTTATTAAAGATGTTTGAAAAATGTATGCAACATAAACTAACGGGACATAGCACAGTTTATCTCAAATTATTGTGAGCCTATGTTGCTATTCATGGGCTATGATTGGATACTGGCAAACAGTATTTGCCTGATGTTATGGGTCTCGATGAGTGAACTAAAGTCAGAGGATATAATTAGGATTTTCCAGCGTGTACATAGGGAACTACAAGCTCAAGTACTTCATATGAAGGCATGAGCTTATATGTTTATGTAACCCAAAACCAAGAGGCAGAGTCCGCATGAAGAAAACCACAATATAACCAAATACCATGCAACCAGGACCACCAGGAAATCCAGAAATAAAAAACTTTGTTTAACCTACATTAAAAATATTTTTATGATCACATTTCTAACAATTTACTGTTTGTAACTTGAACAGTTTTAACATTTATTAAATTTTATTCAACTGTATTTCTATTTTTATTATTTTGTGTTTCGATGAATTTATGCAATATGCTCAATTTTTTTATTAGGTATTGGTCCCTTTGTTTTAACTAGAGGTGAGGAAATTAAGTCTTTTTAAATACGTTGAGCCAGCTACTTCCTGTTCTGAAGAAGTCATTATTATAGTTTACCGGATGAAAGCACTTAACTACTGGGTGTTATCTAGGTTTTATTAATTTATTTTGTTTTGTTTTTTTATCAGTTATAAATTAAAGCTTTACATGTTCTTTTTTACAACTACTGTTGCCTGCCTTTCATTTCTGGCTTTTCTGGTGGTCTAGGTCACATGGTATTTCGTCATATTATGTGTTTATGTCCTATTAAGATAATAGTTACATGGTTAAGAATATTTCAAAATCAGTAGGGTCGAGATTCTGGAGGCTTGCATAGGGACACTGTAAATTTGCCTTGGGAGGAAGGGGATAACACTACATTACCTTAACACATTGTGGGTTAAACAATTATTTAAGCGGTAATGAAGCCAAGGATGCCCAACAAGGGCTAATTGTTGTTACTACAAGAGACTGGGAAGGAAAAGTATGAAGATGCATAGCCTGAGACTAATCTCTGAATAATGACACAGGCATAGATACTGACAGTGAGATATGTATTGTTTTTTGTCATTTTATTTTTATTTTAGTTGTATTTGTTAACCAAGCATTTTCAGACTCAGTCCAGGGGTACAGTTTCAAGTAGTATAAAACTTAAAACCAAAAGCACTGAAAAACACTTTTGGAAAATATAAAAAAACAGGAGTTGAACCATATACAATGTTGATATTTTGTATATAGTATTCATAATCTTTGAATAATATAAACACTTATGTTTCATATACATTAGTCATGATCTACTTTATAATGAAAGATGTTCAAAAAGCTTTAATAAAAGAGAAATAGGATTATGTAAGACTTAATGAGTAATTTTTGTGGGGCTTTGATTGGGTCAGTATGATGGAGGGAATGTTTCAAGACTTGTAAAGCTGAATTTCACTATATATTAAGTTGAAGTAAGATTAGTTTAATTAGGTTTATTTATGGTCACTGTTTTTTCATTTATATACCAACTCCAGAATGCTTATTCTTATCTATCACATAATAGGTATTAAGTTAGGATGATGTGAGAGAAAAGCAGAATTAGTAAAGTATGTGAAACATTTATTTATTTTATTTTTATTTTATTTTGCTTTTGTTTACCAGGTTTGTCCCACTGGGTTTATTAAAAAAAAAACTTTTCAGAGGAGACCCTGGGAAAAAAGTTCCAATATATTATAAACATTTTATAGGTTCATAGATTGGTACTAGGCTATCAGCCCTAGGGCCTATACAAGCCTAGCCATAACAATTCCCTGGCTATTTCTTCCCACAGTATTTACTTCCCTGTCTAGCAGGGTGACTGATGTAATCTCTGGGGTGAATTTCCTATCTCCCATCCAATCATCAAGGTTCCTTTTGAAGACAGCCAAAGAGGCGCTCTGCTTGACATGTATGGGCAGTCTATTGCAGAGTCTGCGGAGTCTCTGGGTCAGGAACCTATCCCTTCAGCATGTTTTGTTCATTGTGATGACAAGGTTTAGATCTCTGGAGCGTGTGTCTCTGAGGGATTGGGATTTCTTTAAGTGTAGCATGTCCAACAGCTCTGGGTTTGACATGGCCTTGTATGTTAAGCAGAGATCGCCTCTGAGTAGACGATATGCGACAGAGTATAGGTGGAGTTTTTTAAATGGTCAACATAGGGAATCTGCTTTAGGCCTGTGATTCTTTTAGTGAGGTATTTCTGCAGCCTTTCCAGTTGTTGCTGATGTCTTGTGAGGTACATACCAAATGGGGTGTTGTATTCTATAATGGGTCTAATGAGGGATGAGTACTGTGGGACAATGACCTCCTTTTTTCTGGATGAAAAGCCCTTAGTGATGAGGTGTGCCACATAGAAGGATTTCCTGACTGTTGTGGCGATGTGGTTATTGAAGGTGAGACCACTGTCCACCTGTGTCCCTAAATCTCTTATCACACTTTTGGTGTTTAGTCTACTGCCCCCTAAACAGATATTCAGTAATATACATGAACAGCCATTATGTAATATACATTAACAATTACACATTCATTTATTAATTACATTACATTCATATGAAATAAAGGCAACTATTACAGTATAGAAGATACTTATGCATTAGTAGATGTTGAACACTGAGCATTTGAAGAGATGCGTCAGTGGGTTTGTGAAATAGATAAATGATCATGCGATTAGTGCTTCGAAATTCAAAGACATGGAGGTGAGGGAAGGAACTAGGTAGGGCAGAAATATTAATATTGTACTTAAGAAGTAGGGTACAAAGCAGATTCATAGATTTTATAGATATATAGAAAAGAAGGGAAGCATAAAGGAAAATGCATATGGGGAGGCAGAGCATTTTTTTTTGTAGGAGAGGTATCCTATTTTATATGTTGAGAGAACTGATGATGGGAAGGATAAATGGGAAATAGGGTGATGAAAGGGGGAAGGCTGGTCAGTAGGAGCAAAATAAAAACACAAGACATTATAGGCTACAATTGTGGATATACACACACTAAGAGGAAAGAATATGGACAGGGCAGACACAAAGGGTGGACAAATGATTTGTTTGAGTGTACAATATACAAGTGGGGGTTATTGCACAGTAGGATGTGGATACGCCTACCTGGGGAAAAAGTTGGTGTACAGGCACTGTGCTGGCTTCTGACTGGCCCAGTGGGATATCAACGGGAACCATTAGATGGTTGAGCTAGGTCAAGGTGGCTGATAGCAGGGACCACACCATCTTCTGGTTTCCAAATGCTGGGGGAGCTGATGAATGAGCAAATCAACAATCTGTTCCTAGAATAGAAAAGTAGCAGCTACCCGATGAGATAATGTCCTGTCAGCCACTTCCTCCACCATCTCCCATAATGCTAACTGGGCCACAGAAGGTGATTCAGTTAGTCTGCTTCCCTGGAAGATATCAGACCCCCCCTCCCTGTGAGATGCTTCCTGTCATCTCAACCACTACAGCTTCAGCCACTGGCAGGGCAGGGGCAGACAATGCCTGTATTACAGGAGCATCATTATAAAATGCAGAAGGGAGACACAATGGGAAGGATGACATAAGTGAAGATGGGCTACAAATGGTGCAATTTATATATTACAAGTCAGTATGTAACAGGCAAACTAACACAACTGTGCTGAAAGTCTGTGCTGCCTCCTGCAGCAGCCATCACAGTTGGTCTTTCACAAACTATCTCTGATAAAAGGCAGAATCAAGGCAACACCATTCACATATAGGTTTAGGTAGGACACAGACAGCAGTGCAGAGCTACACTTCCACATGTCCATGCAAAATAGCAGTAGTTTCAAAGATGCCCCTATCCTCACAACTAAGCCATATTCCCATATATAAGTTCAAGACTGCAAAAGCCTGGAAAAGTGCTTGCAACTTCACAACTAAGCAGCAGTCCCATATGTAAATGGAAGACAGCAGAAGTTTGGAAAGGTGAGATACAGACAGCAATGCAATTTTACACTCACACTTGCACATTTAATTTAGAGGAAACCTGGAAAGGTACCCATAGCCACACAACTAAGCCACATTTCCACACAAATGTCCAAGATAACAGAAACCTAACATGGTGCCCCAGCCTGACAGTTAAACGGCTATGTGTGCTACCCCACAATATGCAGCAGTGCCATGACATAGAGCCACAAATAATAGGCACAGCACAGGGATAGTCCCCCACAGTAGTTCACCTGGTATCTGTAGAGATAACAGCTTTTGTTAGGAACTCTTCTCTGTATGGCAGCAAAAACAGTTTAAAATGACAGTTCCAAAAATGCAGTAGCAATAGCAAGCACTTACTATACCATTTGATGCATTCTTGCCTAACTTCTGCTTTCCACTGTTGAAGATCTTCAGATGGCAGTGGCACAATCGTTATATCACTGCCTGCATTGCTTACCAGTCCCAAGAATGCCAATAGCCTCAGCTAGTAGTTTGGCTAGGTTGAACCAGGCATCCATATTCCTAAATGGACCCACAGAAGGTCCCAGCAGCTGCTCCCTGAACTGTCTGTATAGAGCATGATTTTACTGTCCTTAGCTCAACTGGCAGGCAGTGTCCATTGGGCACTAACCTTGACAGCCATCACCACAAATATCCTATGAAAACTGTTGCACTTTCATGTGGAGCAAAATAGAGGGCTGTGAAATTTTATTTCTGAATTGTGAGCAGTACAACCTAGTGTAGCCCTGCACAGTGATGCTCATATATATGCAGGCATATGCATGAGCCATTGATCACAGCATACTGGTAGGCAGCAGTGGAGCTTAGCTGCACTTCGTGTTGTCCATATACTTCACTGACATATAGTGATGTATGTGGAACCTGCCATCATTTTGAATATACACAGTGCAAACAGTTATGTATTTAGAGATTTAGTGGATGCACTGCCATTTTAGATAACAAGGTATGCACCCAAAGAGTGACTTCAGTATCAGCAACAGCAGCAGCAATACAGTAGTTTGAAGCAAGTGTCTGGTATTACAGAAGTAGATTTTAAAGAAGGCACAACCATGAGGTGGTACATAGTATTTTGCATTACTGTGATAAGATGTACTTCTGAGGTTTGTTGTACGTGTGAGCTTGTGCCTTGAAATGGAACACAGGTACAAATACTAATTTGTACTATGCACACTTGCAACTCACACCTGCAGATGTAGACTCACAAGTAATATATGTTGCTATATGCCAACATGTAGCTGTGGGAAGACAGTCCACTATAAAAGGACTGCCTCCCCTGCATTATCTTGTATGTACTGCATAGAGGTGTTTTGTGCATATGTTGTAGGAATACCTGCAGTGGGCCTCTCCATGAATAACCCTGACATCACAGGCCTGCAGCCCACTGTCACTTGTGACTACCTAGATGCCCCCTACTCATGCTGTCTATGAAGCATGCCCTTTACCTGTAAAGCCCTATGGGCTTCTGTATGGCAGCTACCATGGGCGTACACATGTCTATCTGTCATTACTAGTGATCTTGGCAATCACTGGAGTACCTCTTTCTTCACAGCATATCTGTAGCATTTCTGTCCTACCCAAAGCAGGTATTGCTGTGTATTCCTATGGCAACCCACTGTTCGTAATTGATAGCCTTCAGTTTCCAGGAGTCACCGGCCTACAGCAATATCGCTTATTTTCATAGATGTTAACATATATGTAACAGGGGCAGATGACAGGGATTAGAAAACTTCAGCTGAGCTGATAAAGATGTCTTGCCACAGGTATTCAGGATCTATGGGGAGTGCCTACTACTGAGAGATGGAGCTCACAAGCCTCTACTGAATTGCATCTGGCAAACACCTGGCATATACTGGTCAATGATGTCAGTGCTATCAGTGGATAAAATCACATAAAATAAGCAATGTTGGATGAGCGTCACTGATTTGATTTAGTGGGCCTGCAAGAAGGCACAGAGCATAGCAGTAGATGGACTGGCCACTGGAGGGTAGCCCTCTCACATTGAAAGCCTAGCTGATGAAGAGAGGTTTCTAGTGTCTCTGCATGGAGGTGATGAAGGCACACATAACATACTTGCAGGAGAGGACATGGGTTCTGGGAACAGTCAACACTCATGTGTCTCAGAGAGAGAGCGAGATATGTACCAGGTTAGTAATGACACATAATGTGTATCCAACAGCTGTGCATATACAGGATGCAAACAGACTGACCCATATGTTTCTCATAGGTATAAAAAGTCACGAACACCAAAACAGATGAAGAACACAAAAATGCAGACACCTCGTACTGCAGGACCTTTTTAATTCACACAACAACGTTTTTTAGTGTGAATACTTGTGAGCAGATGACCCTTCGGGATCCAACAAGCCAACACCTATTAAAAGCGTACTTTCCAAAAAAATAAACGAGTGATGAAAAAACCTTAATGCCAAGTTTATTAATTAAAAAATAATAAAAGCGTTTTCACTGAAGACACAGCTACAGCTTCCTCAGAGGTTATTTGAAAAAACCGCCAACTCAAACTTTTATATCAACGTCAGTACGTGATTAACAAATCAAAGGCAGTTTAAAGAGACACTCCTAATAAAAGTCCGTCATCATATTAGAACAGATGATCATGTTAAAAACTGTACATATATAAATACTCTATTTAGTAATAAAAATACAATGTAATAAACTTTTCAATGTAAATAATACTTAAAAAACACAGGTCATTATGAAGTATTGCTAAAAAGTCGATGTCAAATAGAGTATTTATATATGTACAGTTTTTAACATGATCATCTGTTCTAATATGATGATGGACTTTTATTAGGAGTGTCTCTTTAAACTGCCTTTGATTTGTTAATCACGTACTGTCGTTGATATAAAAGTTTGAGTTGGCGGTTTTTTCAAATAACCTCTGAGGAAGCTGTAGCTGTGTCTTCAGTGAAAACGCTTTTATTATTTTTTAATTAATAAACTTGGCGTTAAGGTTTTTTCATCACTCGTTTATTTTTTTGGAAAGTACGCTTTTAATAGGTGTTGGCTTGTTGGATCCTGAAGGGTCATCTGCTCACAAGTATTCACACTAAAAAACGTTGTTGTGTGAATTAAAAAGGTCCTGCAGTACGAGGTGTCTGCATTTTTGTGTTCTTCATCTGTTTTGGTGTTCGTGACTTTTTATTGGTATGTCGAATGGCAGCGCATCAAGTCCTGCAAGTCCGGTGTTATTTAAAACTAGTAACATCGACAATACCGAAGACCAGGGAGATTTAACTGCACTTATTCGAGCATTGATGTCTAGAATGGACAATATAACGCATAAACTTGACGCTTTGGATAAGCGTATTGATGCCACACTGAAAGCGTATCCAATTACTACAGCTAACCTTGGTGCTTTGTCTTGTGTTTCACCTAATGGTGCTACATTTAATTCAATTGACACTAACTCCAAAGGGAGCGCGTTTTCCATTCCAGCTGGTCAACGCAGTCATAATCAGGAATTTAATTCTACTGCACAGGTCGCATTGCATTCTAACCGGACAACTACAATGAGAACGACGCAACAAATAACAACTTCTAACCTGCCGATGCCTCCAGGCCCCACTGGGGTTCCCAACTTTGGCGTCTGGATCCACAATACAGATAATTTAGTTTTTGGGAACCAAATGGAAACCCCAGCTACTGAAATTGGACCAGCAGCAGTAAGTGAAACCTCTATAAATAACTTATTGAAAGACTTTGATGTTAAATTGTTGAAGCTGAAAAAGCTTCAACTCGAGGTAGCTTACTTCCAGCAATGCCTTAGAGACAAAATTATTCCTAAGGGTTTACGTTCTACTTTTTGCCCGACTGGTCTTTTCTATAATGGTGACTTTCTAAAAGAACTGGCATTGCTCTTTGACAACCAGGGGTTTCAACTGTTGGAGCTTATTATTAAATATTACAACATTGAGATAACTATTCTTATTGAAGAGGTTAACACTCTTGATGGTAAACTTAAGTTGAATTTAAACTTTGAGAGATACAAATATGATTATACTCTGATTTTTTCAAGTATAGATGGTGTGATAGAGAAATTTAAAGCCACTAAGAATAAGAAGCTTGTAAGGGACAGGCTGAGTTATTCTAATAACTCAGCTTATCCTAAGCTGAAGGCTCTTCCTAATCCACAAATAACTAATTCACTAAGTGAGGGGGTGAATGGAGATGTTTCTCCTGGAACATCAGATGAAAGTGTACCAATAAATGATGAAAATAACTCTGAAAACTCGGCTAATAAAACACCTGGACGGAGTAATGGAGGGAAAGTGTATAACACTAGGAGCACTAATCCCAATAATGGTTTTAAACGACGGGAAGAGGGCCCTACTGACCATTTTTTAGGGAAAAAGAACTCTCAACAGCACTTCAAAAAGAACTGGAACAACAGAAATTGACTGTAAGGACTTGCTCTGACCTTAACTCTGAAGATGATTTGACTATATTAACTAACATGAAGGGTGATTTTACAATATACAATTTTTCATCCTTCAAAGTTAATCCGTGTTTGGTGGAGTTATTAGCATATGGTAACACTTTTGTCCCTACCACAGGTTGCAATTTGGTCAAGACTATAATTGACCTTAAATGTTTTGTCAGGAAATTAAACTTGAAACTTTTGTTTAATAACAATGGTACAGGTTGTGATTCTGGGCTAAAATTAGCAAGCACCTATAATCCACCCCTGCATATTGGTCTTCTGCTTTTTGAGAAGATTTGTGAATTAGACTTAAGGCATTTGACTTCAACCTACTATCCAAAGACGAGTAGTATCACAAGTAATGCCACTGAAGAACAACTGTTGGAATTTGATCTGTTATGTAAGGCCCCGGTCAGGGTTATTAAGCCGGACAAAGGGGGTGGCCTTGTAATTATTGATAACTATAAATATGTTAATAAGATGGAGGCCATCCTCGATGGTCCTGCTTACACATTATCATCCTTTAATGAAATGAACATTTCACACTCTAGGAATAGAGGGTATTTTAGGGACCTTTTTATAAGTGGAGACATAGATTTAGACACTTATAACTACATTGATATCAAAATGCCTAAGACTCCGGTAATCTTTGGGATCCCAAAGATCCACAAAGATGTATATAACCCACCAATTCGTGCCCTTATAGACAGTCGTCTTTCTTTAACTTACCCAAGTTCTCAATTAGTAGAGAATATCTTATCCAAGTATCTGAAAAATATAATGCACATTTGTAAAGATTCTTGGTCCTTTCTGGAAAAGATACATAAGGTTGAATATAAGAACACTTACAACTTTCTCACTATAGACGTTGTAGATTTATATACTTCCATTCCCCATTTAGAGGCAATAGAATGGATATCTTTAATGTTGATTGACCTTAAGGCCACGAAAAGAGAGATTGATGTAGTTACACAGCTACTTGATATAATACTCTCTTCTAATTATTTCTCTTTTAATGGCAAATATTATTTGCAGAAACATGGTGTGGCAATGGGGTCCCCATGTGGGGCCAGTGTTGCGAATTTATTCATGGCATACTGGGAAAAGATTAATATATTTAATAGTACTGAAAGAAAGGAAAAAGTTAAATTCTATACTAGGTACTTGGATGACATCTTGATTTTATTTGAGGGCGACCTTACGACTGCCACTAACTTTGTATTAGCCCTCAATGAAACTACCACCTTTTTAAAGTTCACTTCAAAATTTTCTGAGAGTGACATAGACTATCTTGACATTAAGTTAAATAAGGATGTCACCAAGGGTGAATATTTTTCCAGTATATATAGAAAGCCAACCTACTGCAACTCGTTACTACACTTTAAAAGTTGCCATCCATTTAAACAAAAGAAAGTAATAATTAAGGGACAATTGATTCGTGCTTCCAGAATTTGTAGTAGTGAAGAATTATTTTTGAAGGAATGTAATCTACTAAAATTTATGTTTACCAACAGGGAGTATCCTATTCAATTATTTAACAAATTATTTGACGAAGTTAATACCAAAAGGTCGTTAGGCCATTATTCTCCTCTTCTACCTCATAAACAAGTCATTCATTTAGTCAACAATTTAACAACAGAAATAAATTTAGAGAGTAGTGTTGTTGAAAACAACCCTGAAAACCATTTTTTTACTAATGATAATTTGGCTAGTAATAACTTTGAAAGTAGTTTTATAACTACATTTAGCATAGATTCCAAGAAAATTCAATTTATCTTATATAAAAATTGGTACTTTATTTCTAATAATGAACAGCTATTAGATAAATTGGGTAAGAGACCTAAGATCACGTACAGGAGGGCTAACAATTTGAAAACATTACTGCAAAGACCTAAGGTATCTAATTGGACTGCCAGGGCAAAAGGGTCTTCTCAGTGTGGCCATTGTAATTATTGCCATCTCGTAAAAGTGACTAGTGTTTTCTCTATCCGTGAAAGAAACTTTAGTATTCATTACAAATTGAACTGTGAATCTAGATCTATTATTTACCTGGCCACTTGCAACTGCTGTCAAGCATTCTATATAGGTAAATCAGATAGAAGATTACGGGACAGAGTCTACGAGCATGTTTACGCCATGAGAAAACAGAATAAAGAGAATGCTTTAGCTAAGCACATTTTGAAATATCAGGGACATAGTTTTGAATTTACGGCCATAGATCAGGTCTTAAGCCCAGAAAGAGGTGGTCCTGTCACCTTACTTTTAGAAAATAGAGAGCTAGAATGGCAGCTGCTCTTGGATGCTTTTTCATACCCTGGCTTGAACGAGCATTGTAATATTGCATGCATACTGAAAATGAGAAGTTATAGACGTTAAAATATACATTTTTTATTGTAATTGTTAAGGAGAGTAAACCTACTGTTACTATGGAAGTCTGACGGTATAGTTTATACCGACATACTAGTACTGCACATTATAGGTTATATATTATTTTTAGTTTTTAGGGCTTGGTAGTACCAGTTAAAATATAAATATTACCATTAGGGTCACTAAAATAAAGTTATATACTATATTACATTTTATATCATTTAAATTTGATGACAGTACTTTTATAGTAATTGTCCATAAATTAAAGGGTGCACCCCCCTGAAAGGTTAAGAAAAATGTTTTAAACTACTATTGGAACTACAATTAGGGTATTTATGTAGGCAGGAAGGAAATAATTACTTTGACATCCACTTTTTAGCAATACTTCATAATGACCTGTGTTTTTTAAGTATTATTTACATTGAAAAGTTTATTACATTGTATTTTTATTACTAAATAGAGTATTTATATATGTACAGTTTTTAACATGATCATCTGTTCTAATATGATGACGGACTTTTATTAGGAGTGTCTCTTTAAACTGCCTTTGATTTGTTAATCACGTACTGACGTTGATATAAAAGTTTGAGTTGGCGGTTTTTTCAAATAACCTCTGAGGAAGCTGTAGCTGTGTCTTCAGTGAAAACGCTTTTATTATTTTTTAATTAATAAACTTGGCATTAAGGTTTTTTCATCACTCATTTATTTTTTTGGAAAGTACGCTTTTAATAGGTGTTGGCTTGTTGGATCCCGAAGGGTCATCTGCTCACAAGTATTCACACTAAAAAACGTTGTTGTGTGAATTAAAAAGGTCCTGCAGTACGAGGTGTCTGCATTTTTGTGTTCTTTTTCTCATAGGTATGACAGGTATGCAGGCACACAGGAATAGCAGTGGAGGTATGTGGCAGCTCCATTGCTGCATTTCTGGACCATGGCTTGCATGCACTGCATAGGGACTAATGTGTAGCATAGGTATTCAGAGTCACTCTGTTCTCTTTTGTATAGTGCATTCACAGGCTGGACCACTCCTATGATGACACCTATACAAACTGGGTTAAGACAACAGGCTGATGTCAGCAGCTATGCAGAGTTTGACAATGATGCCAAAACACAGCTTGAGTCACATTCATATGACACACAGACACCGTCTGTCTCTCTCCTTGGTGGTTCCTCACCCATTGTTTAGGGTGAAGGTGTGGTCCCACCCACACCTAACCCCCTGATATGTATCTGGCTCTATGGCTCAAACAGCAGATGGGCAGAGCTATCCACTGACACAGTCTGATGCTACTCAAGCCTATACGGAGATGATCATTGTGGTGAATGGTTTCTGTGAGGATGTCACTCAGAACTGCCAGTGCCTTGGGAGACAAAGAAGTCCAGTTGCAATGACATAGTAGGTATCAAGAGGACTGTGGTTCCATACATCACTGCCATATCCTGTTCTATGTAGAGAATAGCAAGTGCCGCTGTCAGTGGTCCATATAGCAGTGTTGTCCATAGACAGGGATAGATATGTACAAAGAGAGGTCGCTTTAGGTGGCCATCTTACACAGTCTGCATGTGCAAGACTAAGGGTATCACATTACACCACATTACATCATGGATGGTGATGACTACTGACCTTAAGGAGCAGAGCACCTTGCTGGAGACTTCATACAGGTCCATTTTCCACAACAGTTCAACATCTCTATCATGGAGGGAATGAATTCCTGACACATCTAGTGAACACAGTGGCTCCAGATCATGGTCATGCAGGTCCTTCCATTCCCAGTCACCGGAGATCATTGTCTATGACACTTAGTACCTGCACCTTAAAACCCCCAGCTCTGCTACTGGTGACATGTTCTCCCTACCCAGGTTGTGTTGACAGCCATATGTCCTTTTGTCAACCATGAATGAATGATACTGAATGTAACCTGTTCCACCCTCCCTCACAAGTGGTATATGTGGTAATGTCTAATGTACAGGGTGACTTGATCATGCAATGCCCCGCATAGCCTTTGCCTAACACTATATGCATAATGCTTGTTCTGTATAGCACCTCACTATCACTGTGGGGTAGAAAAGGCCCGTGTAAAGCATGATTCGATGCTGCTGCTGCTTTACCTGTGCTGCTGTGAACTATTCAGGTCACTGTGTGTATGAGGGCTGCTGCTGCTACGTGCTCATTCTCTCTCACTGCCATCACTGGATGATGTTGGTGTGGTAGCTGTGAAAGATGTTGATATAGTCAGTCTGGAATTCCCAGGATGGATGAATGGACGTCATGTTTCTTACATATATTATTTAGGATGCATCATGCTACAAGCATCTTGCAGACTTTGGTAGGATACACTGTAGTACCCTTTCAGACGTACCCCAGCAGTAGAACTAGGCCTTTTTCAGGCTGAACACAGGCTCTACAATTTTTTCTGCTTTGCACTTGTGTAGTACAGCAGTTTGGCCACATTGTGTGGATTCTATAGGGGTGTTATCAATCAGGGCTCCAGTGGGTATCCTGTATTGCCTGAAACACAGTAGTAACATATAGGAGGGTAAGATGTGTACTTTGGATGTAAAGATATATAAATATATATATATATATATATATATATATATATATATATATATATATAAAACAGTATGGTTTATTTGACCTAAAGCTATTTAGTCTAAAAAACAGTGGTTTATTAGATCAAAAACTTGATTGATCTAAAACAGAAAACACTGAAACTCTTTTACTAGAAATATGTCACATACTCTGAATATATCTCCAAAAGCAAGACCCATGCACCCTGACAGCCCCCTAACTGAAATACACTATCTCAACAGTTGCACAACTGAGGAGAAAAAAGAATACTTTTGACACATTGAATCACTGCTGCAGTACCTACACAAACATCTAGTCATGGAGGTACAATTTAATAGTGATGATTAGCAAAGAACTAATAAGGACTAACACTAACTTACATTATAATTCCTATAATCCAAAAAACACACTAACAGTAATTTTCTACAAATGAACATAGTTTTCTTTCAAATTTGATTCAGTCATTTTTGGTTTATTTCAAATGAAACACTGTTTTTTCTTTTTTTATCAAATGAACTTTACATCAACCGAACCATAACTATATATATATATATATATATATATATATATATATATATACAGATATACACACACACACACACACATATATGTATATATATATATATATATATATATATATATATATATATATATATATATATATATACATACACATATACATATAGTACATATGTGACACTGCCAACCCAGCTATCTGGAATTTTGTAAATAATCATATGTCATTTGTGAATATTAATATGATTCATATGCTTGTCTTATAAATGTAAGAGAACTATATGTTATGTGTATATTAAACTACTGGTGCAGAAGTGTGTGTTGAGCAGAATTTGTACAGTACTGAGCTTCAAGGATGTGTCCACAGTCTATCCTACTGGAAAAGAACATAAACATATATAAACTATATACATGTGCAAATGTATGTTTTTAAGTAGAAACTGGAACATATAGAGTTAACTTGCAAAACTTCAAGAAAATAAGTTGAAATTGTTTTACAATTGTGTTATCTCAGTTTCAGTGAAGCACACACAATATCTAGAGCTAGAGGCTTTTCTATTGTCTTGGAGAGAAGTAATTAATAGGTTTAAAATGTAACAATGTTTAATTGTTTTATGACTTCCAGTTCTGAGCATATCTGAGAGATATGTATTTTAACATAGAGATGTTAGTTTATATAAGCCTGGGACCTGAAGGCAGGTGACAAAGAGTAATGTCATCCAAACTAACCCAGTGGTAATGTTTGCTATTAATTTAAGAACTCTCTCAGAGAGAGACTTTGCATTTTGTATATTGTCTTGGACCTAACAAGAACATCCACTCCAACTTCTGCACTTGCCTTGCACTGTAAGTAAGTTTTTTAGGGCATAGTAACTCATTTTAGATATAGTTAGGAATATAGTAAAGATTGGTTTAGATGTTTTCTGTATTTAATTGAGACTGTTCTGCATTGTTGTTTTAAATATTTCCTGTGGTTTTGAACTCTGAAGTAACGGTGTTGATGGAGTATTGTCTTGTTCTTTATTATTTATTATTAAATATATTTAAACCTGTCTTTGTGGCTGATATTTGTGATACATATTTAATCTCTTAGAGTACTTGCATATGTATTTGCTGGTACAGGCCACTCCTAATAGCCTTGCGCTTGGTCAAAAACTACCATTTGGATAATAGTAACATTACACAGTAGGATCAGACATCCTTTGTAAGGGCCTTAGGTAGCTGATAAAGAGTTGGCTGGTGGCAGCTGATACTACCTTATAGTCTGGGCAGAAGGGAGCATAGCTAGTAAACCTGTGCCAGCCTTTCCCAGGTTGTGTGTGTGTGTTTGTATATCAATCATATCTCAAAGTGTGTGTGTGTATGTCAACTACTTGGGCAGGGACACGAAGCACTGGATGGACAGAGAGGGTGTTGGAGATCTTAGCTTGGCCACTCGGCTGAGATCTCAACCCTATAGCTGTGCCAGTGGGGAGTCTTACTGAGGATCTGGAGAAAGAGGCAGAAACCATCCCCAGACTGACTGTGATCTCTGTGTGCTCTTAAGGGAAATTATACTTTACTGTGTGTACTTGTCATCCTCCCATTGTGTACATCCCTCACTGTTGCCAGTGGTGAGGATTGAGGCTCCTTGATTACTGGGCCAGTGCAGGGGTGTCACAACATATATAGGATGATGCAACAGAACTTTCTATAGAATGCCCGTGGGAAATGGAAAACAAAAAATGTGCTTTCAGTTTAGAAGAAAATGAGCTAAGAGAAGAGTTGCTTGACTTAACAGAGACAGATAGACATATTAAGATCAATGAAAGAAAAAGACTGCAGAAGGCTAATAAAACCCAAAATGTAAAGGCTCCAAAGAAACAAAAACAAACTCAAAACAATAAAAAGATGCAGGAAAATCTCAGAATAGCAGCACCAACATGCCAAAATGTAAGCATAACTTTAATTTAGCGCTTTCGTTTGGTCATAGACTTCCTCAGAATGACAACCATTCAGAATACAATAACTTAAATACGTAACCCCAGCCATTCATTAGTTGCCCAAAATTATATCATTTCCCTCATAAAAATAATACAGTTTAAAATCACCGTTCTCTGAAATAATCCACAAATGAAAAAGAAAGAAACAGCAGCAACAACCACCACTAAAAGCGACCGTTTAATATAAAAATAAAACAATACAAATTCAGCAAAAATCAGTCAGCAACAATGATGAGTGCTTTCGGGCTGTGCCCTTCATCAGATAAAATACCCAACTTAACTCATTCAATATATTTGAGAATGAAGACCAATCACAGTTCAATATTGAACCCGTTTTTTGAGGGCAGGTTTCATTGGAATGACATCATTTAGTCCAGGATAAATGTGTGCCATGAGCTCAATTATCCATCTAGTTTCCTCATATGCTGTATCATTTATAATGTCACCTCCTCTAAAACCCTTATAAATGTTCTGCATAGCCATAAATGTTAACTGATGTCCTACATGCTGGGATACATGCCTATAGAGGGCATTGTGCTCATTCTGTACCCTAATATCCGAAAGATGGTTGGGAATCCTAGTCTTGCGCATACAATTCATTTTCCCTACATAATAGTAGGTACATGCCTAACAGGTAGCCAGATAAACAACATTGGGGGTCCTGCAGTAGGCCTTGACTCCAAACTGATATAGCTTACCCGTAACTGGATGAGTAAATCCTGCATCCTTATTAATATATCTGCCAGCTTTACAGTTCCCACAGGGTCTAGTTCCTCTCTTATTTATTACCTGTTGTTGTTCCTCCTTTCCTTCATGACTCAAGATATCTTTTAGATTTTTGTTTCTCCTGAATCGAAAATTAGGCCGTTCTCCCACCACATTCCCAATCTTCTCATCCGTGAGCAAAATCTTCCAATTGCACCTAACAATGTCACATATCCCATGAAGTTACTACTATATGCGAACATTAATCTTAATTTATGGTTATCTTCATTAGCTTTGTTACTAACTTCTCCAGCACTATTACCTTGTTTTTTCAGCCAAGGACATGTTTTACCTCTTCTATGATCTTTCTGCGACTGAGTGATGTTGCACACATCACTCTCATTATGCCCTCTACTCACAAAGTGCCTCTCCAGACAAAGCACCTCTCTTTCATAATCCTCCTCTTCCGTGCATAGCCTAGACACTCTCCCCACCTGCCCTGTAACTATATTATTGAAAGTAAAACAGGGTTGCATGCTATCATAAGTCAGAATACTGTTCTTCCAGCATTCTTTTCTAAATAAAGTGGTCTTAAAACCCCATTCATCCTGCAGTATTCTAACATCCAGAAAATCTATCACGGTTTCGGAGAAATTGACCAAAAACCTCAGGAAAGTGGTGGTCGATTCAAGGTACAGAATGAATTCCCTCAACTCTCTTTCATCTCCTTCCCGCAAGAGGAAAATATCATCCACAAAGCACCTGTATAGATATAGCTTATCCCTCCACTTATTCTGAAAGCCCAGGGCATGTTGTCTCTCCCAAAATGACAGAACCAAATTTGCGTATGTGTTGGCACAGGGGGTGACCATAGCTACCCCCTGTACTTGTCGATATAAATTTCCTACACAAGTAAACACATTATACTCCAACACTATATCAAGGAGTTTACTTATTAGTTCTGATTTACTTCTGCAAAAGTAAAGGGGATGTTGGAAAGAAAGGCAAAAAAATCAGGACAATGAGGTTGTTTTAAGTGTGGTAGGTGCCCACAGTGCCCATTTATGTTGGATAAAGACAAGCTTGTGATCAAGAGTTTCGGTAGTATCACACCCTGTAAGAAATACCATTGCTATTCTAAGGTTGTGGTTTATATCGTAGTGTGTGATTTCTGTGATGGGTTTTACATGGGTAAAACCGAGAGGGAACTAAGACAAAGAGTGTACCAACATGTATATGACATCAGTCATAGGAATGAAAACAATACCTTGTTTAAGCACATTAGTACACATCCAACATATGCATTTAAATTTTGTGCTATTGATCATTTAGATCTGGGACCCCGAGGGGGGGCCTACTGATGATTTTTAGAATTTATAGAGCTTAAGTGGCAGATAAAAACTAATGCCTGCCAACTGCCTGGAATAAATGATAGAATTTCTCAGTTCTTTGCTCAAGCTGACATCTGTGTATTTTATGTGATGATTTTTTATCATGTTATTTCAGAGAATGGTGATTTTAAACTGTATTATTTTATGGGGGAAATTATGTAATTTTGGGCAACCAATGAATGGCTGGGATTATGTATTTAAGTTAGTGTATTTTGAATGGTTGTCATTCTGAGGAAGTCTATGACCAAGATGAAAGCGTTAAATTAAAAATCCAAAAAGTCAGAAGTTTGATAAATCAAATGAACACAATAATCTGGACTGTCCTTAGAGATCCATGCAATATAACAGAAGTAAACAGGATATAGTACTGCGCAGCTAAATTAATAACTGATAAAGTTCTATCACAAGAACACAGGGTAGTGAGGGAGAGAAAGTGGAGAAATCAAATACCATCATGGAAGTATCGAATAGAGAAAACTAAAAAGCAACTAAGACAAGAAGTGTCACTGTTAGAAGAGTATAGCAGAGGGAACAGATCGACAAAAATACTTAGAAAGATAGACGTGATAAAAGCAATGCGCAGTTTTAGAACAGTTCAGGATCTGTCGTGCACTATCGCAAATAGCAAACTAAAACTCTCAGCACAGGCAGAAAAACTTAGAAGATACACAGATAAATATAAAGGAAAAGTAGAAAATAAGCAATTTATTGATAACCCAAAAAAGTTTTCATAGGGAATTGGGAAACAATGTAAAAGGAATTGAAAGACTGCCAAAAAAAAGAATAAATAGATAAATTTTGGAGATGTATCTATAAAGATTCTGTGGAACATAACAAAGATGTTAAAAGTACAAGATATGAAATGGGATGACGTAACAGGCAGAGACTGAAACAAAAAAAAGTTAAGAAAAGCCTCAAATTGGAAAACCCCAGGCCCAGATGCAGTACCTAATTTCTGGTTAAAAGTATTAACATCTTTGCATGAAGATTTAGCCATGAGTAAGAACTATCTATATGCGCACCCCAAACAGACACCAACCTGGCTAACAACAGGAAAAACAATGCTCCTACTTAAGAGTGAACCTGCAAGCTACCCTAAAAATTATAAACCAATAACTTGCCTTCCGACGACATATAAACTATACAATGGAATTGATTCTGACAGAGCCTATAGACATTTAAAAGAAAACTCAATTATGGCAATAGAACAAAAGGGCAATAAAAGAAATTCATATGGAGCAAAGGATCATTTGCTGCTGCTAAATAAAGTCATAGTGGAGAACTGTAAAAAGGGGAAGAAGTATGGCATAGATTGACTACAAAAAAAGCATTTGATAGTATCCCACATTCATGGATAAAATAGTACTTAAAAATGTATAAGATACACCCTACACTGATCAACTACATTACAGTGACCATGAAACAGTGGCAGATCACTTTGCAATTACACCATGATAAAGGACAAATTATTATTCCAGGGATAAAAATTCAAAGGGGGATATTCCAGGGTGCCTCTCTGTTACCACTGTTATTCTGCCTTGCCCTTAACCCATTAAGCTGTCTACTTAACAGCTTAGGTCATGGCTATAATTTGGATCTTAGAAAACAATAAAGTATAAAAACTTCTCATCTTCTCTTTGTCGATGATTTGAAACTGTATAGCTCATCAGATGAGGAACTGAAAGTGCAACTGTAAGTTGCCAAAACTTTTTCAGATGATATAACAATGTCATTTGGTCTTGATAAATGTGCAAAAGCAACCTTTACAGCAGGAAAATTGCAGCACCAAGAAAATATTGATTTGGGACAAGAATGTGATATAAAAGAACTTGAGCAATAGGGAGTGTATAAATATTTGGGAATTGATGAAGGATCAACAATAAAACATGAACAAATGTGAATAAAACTTAGTAAGGAGTACTTTAGAAGACTTAAATTAATCCTGAAAATAGCATTGACATTTAAGAACAAAATCCAAGCTATAAACCAATTTGCTCTTCCTGTCCTAATACAGTTTTGGAATGACTGATTGGCCCCAAAATGTGTTGGATAGATTAGATAGGAAAACAAGAAGGATGCTTCATGCTCACCAAATGATTTCTAAAAATCAATGCATACCAAGATTATAAACTGATTTCATTTATAGAGCTGCAATCATGACTCCACACATATCTGCTGATCTCACAAGACCCAAATGTAGTGAAAGTTTTGAAACAAGAGGAAAATAAATCTAAGATGACTTCCTTGCTTAAGCTAGCAAAATCATATTGGCATCAAGCAGGAATGAAAATCCAACCACAACTGGATAAAAAACAGGGAGCAATTGAATCTGCCAAAAAACAAAAAAAAAGAATATAAGGTGAAGGACCAGATTAGAAGGCAAGAAATGTGGAAAATGCATAAATATATTTTCAAATATAGAAAACTTCTGGAAGAACCTCATGTTGATCAGGAATGAACGCAGGAATTGTTAAGGAGAGGTGAATTCAAACCAAGAGATGAAAGGTTAATATTGGCGGCACAAGATAGTGAGCTACGTACACTTTGGTTTACAAAGTCCATGGAGAAACACATAAATGTAGGTTTTGTAAAACAGAATTGGAAACAGTTGCACACCTCATTGCTAGTTGTGACATACTAATGGCAGAAGGACTGTATACTGAAAAACATAATAATGTGGCGAGACTATTGCACTGGGGATTGTGCAAACATTATGGCACTGAAGTGGCTGAAAAACAATGGAAACGTGACCCACAAAGCATCATAGAAAATGATGAAGTCTACATCACATGGGATCATCCATTACCAACAGTTAAAAAGATAGATGCTAGAAAACCAGATATAGTGGTCCAAGAAAAAAAGACAAAAGTAGCATTGATTATTGAAATCGCCACAACCAGTGACTACAGTGTCCTGCATACAGAGAGACACAAAGTCCTAAAATATCAGGATTTGCAAGCAGAAATGAAAGCAATGGAGATGAAAGATACCTAGATAGTTCCAATAGTTGAAGGAGCAATGGGTCTTATAAAAAAGAGTCTACAATCATATTCAGATATACTACCAATACATGTAACTCCATATGAATTGCAGAAGGAATCATTACTGGGCACATTGCAGTTGCTGTGAAGAGCACTTTTGGCAGATATCAAAGAGTGAAACAATACTAATTTCTTGAACTTTAATCGTACTTTGACTTAGGAATGGGATCCACTCCCATCATGGTATTAGAACCCCATACATTATATGGGTCTGAGTTCATCAAAAAGCCACATTATTGAATGGCACTTCGTCAACACTCAGAATATCGAATAGCACTTCATCGAACCACCGGAACTAGGAAGATTTTCCCACTGTAAGTAACTGGTTGTGTGAGACGATGAACTTTACCCTTTTCCCAACTGTAGTGCAATCTCGGAGGTGGTATATTTAATTAGGGGGGTGTGGGGGTGTAGCCAACCACTTGGATGGGTTAGGGATGCTGAGATTTTTTTTTTTTTATTATTTAGCTAACTGGTTACTTACCGTGGGAAAGTCTTCATAGCTCCGGTGGTTTGATGAAGTGTGGATTCCATATTGTGAGTGTCGACAAAGTACGATTCAATGTTCTGTGATTTCGATGATATCAAGTAGATCCATATATATAGAGTTGGAGCATTCAATTTCAAACGTAAAAAAAAAATAAAATAAAAAAGTAAAACACTGATTTTTACAGGAGGAAGCTCCTGCACCCCTCATGTGGGGGCTAATCCCCCACATCCCATGCTAATTATATATATACTAACTCCAAGATTGCATATTTACCTACCCTGGGTTTGTCAGTCTCACACGCCTGTCGATCAACTGCCTAGTCAACCATCTGCAGTCAGCTAGGCATCTGTTAACCCTACCCACCCCACTCACACTCGATATTTTCAGGTACACCTACAAACACACACATATATCTATAGCTATACATATATATATATATATATATATATATATATATATATATATATATATATATATATATATATATATACATATATATATATATATATATATATATATATATATATATATATATATAGATATAAAGAGAGAGATCTACATCAGATTACTACAATGCATGCACTTACCAACAAGACAGGAAATGATGATATACATGACTTGTATGAGATGGGGAGATGCATGGGCACTGTCAGGGTGCTGTGCAGATACACTGATTATCAGCCCCTGTGGGTTGCACACTGCCTGGTGGTGTTCAAGAATAGTAACCCTTTTAATTGACATAACACATCCAGCATCAACAGACTGGGCCTTTATTGTCACGTGCGCAATCTAAGCAAGCAGAATTTCAGGAAGGTGGGCAGGTGATGTCATAGAAGCCACACACAGTTGTGTGTGTGTGTGTGTGTGTGTGTGTGTGTGTGTGTGTGTGTGTGTGTGTGTGTGTGTGTTGTGTGTTTCACTCTCTCATCCACATATGGAAGTAGCATATTGACAAATGTAATGAACATTCTGTATGCTGTCAGCTGTCATATGCTCAACGTATCCTCTGATTGCCCATAGAAGTTCTCAGTAGCTGGTGTAGACTCCATTGCAATGGTAAATCCAAGCATGCCATCCAATCCTGTTTGTAGAGCTACTACATTGTACCTTATTTACATTGTATATGTTACAGACATGGCTACAACAAGAGAAAACAGAGTAAGGTATGTGTGAGCAATCAACATCAAATGGATAGGATGCATTATTTACATTAGCTTCTAGGTTTAGGCTTATATACAGTTTATGGATGATTCACTTGGCTGTTGTAAGTGAGGTAAAAGTTTGTCTATAAGATAAGTTAAATGGAGGTAAACAGCTGCAGGGATATTGAGTTCCAAGATAGGAGATTGTATGGCAGGAAGTAAATACAGTGATATTGATCTGACAGAAGAGGACAGTGAAGTAGTTTCAGCCCTCTCATCAGGCCTAATTTACAGCTGCACATAATGTACCTATTTTGGAAGTATGTCCTATTTTCAGGCTTGACTTGACTTCCATACAGCTTTCTAAATCCCTCTCATCACATGTGATTTTTGAATCTCCCTAGTGCGCTTAAAACCACACTACATGAAAAAACATACCGGTGGCACAAATCATTTAAAGAAAGAGGATACATCTCTTACATCTCCCTGTTGTATCAAGGGATAAATCAAGCCTGAAAATAGGGACATGCTTCAAAAAATAGGGACAGCCTGTGTACAAGTTGCTCCACACAAACCACAAAACCATAGGAACATTGTCAAAAACATCTGGCTGATCACTGCCAGCATTTTTTTTTTTTGCAAAATTAGTAATAACACTCACTGAGAAATTGTTTAGTTTCTGCAATCTCATTCTCATTTGTATACACAAAATAATAAAAAGGAATTCCCTTCAGGTGCCTTTGTGCCGCCTACATTTCAATGTTCCTAGGTTTCTACTCTCATGGCCTTGCAACATTTAAACCTAATGTGACATGACTTGAATGTTAAGTCAAATAGAGCACTGCCCGGCCCCAACACTCTCTGTGCCACAGTTGCATTTTCTTTTAGTAGGGGAGCTTTATTTATTTATTTTTTTACAGCAAAGGAATATTGCTCTAAAACCAAATAAATAAATAGGGAAAGAGTGTAGCTCCCTAGTTCACCTATGCATAAGGCTGGATCTGGTCGATCCAACAGTAGTGGGTCAGAAGATGCCTTATAAGCTAGGCACAGGTCCCTGTTAGTGTCTGTAGGACACCTATTACAGTGAAAATGTTTTGGCATGGTCCATGTAAGATGTATGTTTTAGATCTCTTTTCCTCTTTGTGAGGAACTCCTTGGGCATTTGAGTTGTTGCATATGCCTGTTAAGATACATGCCCAAAGTGGCATTATACTCAGTGACTGACCTGATGAGAGCAAAGGGAGACAATGACATTTTGGTCAAATGTTAGATCACTGTCCACATATGTACCAAATCCCGAACTACAGAGTTGTCTCTTTGGGGCATATTGTCAATGTGATAATTTTCTTAGGGTAGTAGATTTCCCAAAGGATACAATTATGCACTTTCTGGTATTTTGTTTTAGCACATTGCTCTGGCACCATTTATTTGTTTTGGAAAATCTTATCTGTAGAATGGCTGAGTCATTTGGGGATTCAATGACTGCTCTTGACTTGCAGTTATCTTCATAGGTTCATAGGTAGGTACTAGGCTATCTGCCCAAGGACATTTATAAGCCTAGTCAGAGTGTGTCGGCTTTCGCCGCCCCATTGATTAATTAACTGATCATCTGTCAAGCAGAGCCAATGAAGTGATCCCAGGGGTGTATTTTCTGTTACCCATCCACTCGTCAAGGTTTATCTTGAAGAGTGTTAGTGAGGGGCTCTGCCTGATGTAGTTTGGAATTTTGTTCCAAAGCGTGGGGAGTCTCTGTGACAGGAATCAATCCCTCCAGCATGTTCTATTTATTGTTGTGGCAAGGTTTAGCTCACTAGAGCGTGTGGCTCGCAGTGACTTGGATTTCTTTAGGTGGAACATGTCCATCAATTCTGAGTTGGACATGGCTTTGTAAGTCAGGCAGAGATTACCGCTGAGTAAGCGATATGCCACTGAGTACAGCCTGAGTTTTGTCAGACGGGCTGCATAGGCCATATGTTTGAGGCCAGTAATCCT
This sequence comes from Protopterus annectens, assembly GCF_019279795.1. Classification (NCBI taxonomy): domain Eukaryota; kingdom Metazoa; phylum Chordata; order Ceratodontiformes; family Protopteridae; genus Protopterus; species Protopterus annectens. The sequence goes on from NC_056735.1 coordinate 1,839,493,199, forward strand.
CTTGGTGAGGTACTTCTGTGGTCTTTCCAGCTGTTGGAAGTGTCTTGTGAGGTACATCCCAAATGGGGCATTGTACTCTATGATGGGTCTAATGAGTGACGAGTAGAGGGACACTATAACCTCTTTATTTCTAGATGCAAACCCTTTAGTAATTACATGGGCCACATAGAAGGATTTCCTAACTACTTTGGCAATATGATTGTCAAAGGCGAGATTACTATTTACCTGGGTCCCCAGATCTCTTATTACCTCTTCTGTATTAAAGGGGCTGCCACCTATGTGGTAATTCATGGGTGTTTTGTTTTTCCCAAACGGGATGACTATGCATTTTTTGGCATTAACTTGAGGCCATAACTTTGACACCAGGTGTCCGTCTCTGCAAGGCCCTTTTGGAGGATGTCTGTGTCAGCCGGAGAGTCAATTTTTCTCCCAGTTTGCAGTCATTGGCGAACTTGGTTAGCCATAGTCTTCCTGTGTTTGCCTGTACATTTGAAAAGTATATGCCAAATAGTAGGAGTCCCAGGACCAAGCCTTGCAGGACACCACTTGTGACTGGTTTAGAGTTGGACCTGCAGCCAGCTATTCTTACCGTGTGAGTTCTTTCTGTAAGCCAGTTGGCAACCCATCTCATGATGTAGGGGTTCATGTTCAGGCTGGTGAGTTTTTCTGTAATACCTGAGTGGAGAATGGTGTAGAAAGCCTTGGCAAGGTCAAGGTGGGCTGTGTGAACCACCTTTCCCTCCTCTATGGCCTTGGTGACTGTCTTGAAGAAGTCAAACAGGTTTAGTAGGCATGATCAGCCGTTAACAAAGCCGAACTGGGTCAGGTCAAGTGTTTGGAGGTTTCCAATGTCTTTGTTAATGAGTTCCGTGATGATGTGCTCCACAGCCTTGCAGACCAGGCTAGTCAGGCTTATGGAGTAATAGTTACCAGGATCAGTTGTGGCCCGTCCTTTGTGGAGAGGAATAACCATTGCTGGGCACCATTCGATGGGCATGTAGCCTGTGGAGAGGCTGAGGATGAACAGCGTGTTTAGGTGGGGGGTTAGTTCGTTCTGTTGTTCGTGCAAGACGCAGCCTGAGAAACCATCTGGTCCCATTGATGCTGTGTTTTTGGCTTTTGAAAGGGCTGTTTTCACCTGTGCATCTGTGATTTTTGGGACACTACACTTTTCCGGTATTGTTGTGGGCCCTTTTGTGGGTGAGAGGGGGTGAAGTTTGCACTGAATCTATCTCCCAGGATGTTGGAAATATCAGTAGGTTCAGTATATTTTGTGCTATTTTGCACTAGGTCAGTGCATATCTGTGAGTTGCCACTTAGATTCTTAACATAGCTAAAGAAGGCTTTATGGTTATCTTTTGAATCCTTGGTTATTTTTCTTTCAAAGTTAGCCTTGGATGATTTCATGAGGGACCTTACTTTCTTACTGATACTGATCAGGGATGTCTTTCCTTCTTGGGATTTGCTTTTTTTCTGAACTAGTTTCCTCCTTCTATTGTATAGCCTATTTATGGGAGGGGTCCACCAAACTGGTTTCCTTCTCTTAGAGGAGTGAGTCTTGGTTTTGCTAGGGATGGCATGATCCATGCATCCTTGTAGGTGCTCGTAGAGTGCATTTGTAAAGGTTTCTGCATCTTGGGCAACGTTATCCTTTAGCGTGGGGACTGTGAAACTTACCACCTCTGTCTTAAGTAAGGTGAAGTTTGCTTTAGAAAAGTTTTTTACTGTGGTTTCCTTAGTTGGGGTGGTGGTGGGGTGTGGACATCCAGAGTGATTAGTTTATGGTCTGATCTAACCAGTGACGGGTTGACCTCCATTGTGGAACACCTGTCGCTCATGTTGGTGATGACCAGGTCCAATATGTTTTTACCTCTGGTAGGGGAGTTTACCAGCTGATCCAGGGCATTTGAGTTGATGAATTCTAGGAAGCCCTGGGCCTGGGAGTTTGTACTCGAGTAGTTTTCCCAGTGAATGGTAGGGTAATTGAAATTGCCTAATATCAGGGTATTCGGTAGGACCTTCATGTTTTCCAGTGTCTCCAGAATGGTGGAGTGGTGGTCCTGGGTCATGGAGGGTGATCTGTAGCAGGCCACAATTTGCATTGCAGATTTGCCCGATGTTAGTTGCACATGGATGATCTCAGAGGTATCATGCTGCGCCACTAACCTGGAGGTGTAGGTATCCTTGATGAATATGGATACACCCCCTCCTTTTGTGTTTTGGTTTGTGTTCTGTGGCCAAAACGTGTGGTATGAGTTGTAACCCTGGTAGTGCTGAGATGCTCTCTGGAGCCTTGAACTGGGTTTCAGTTACTGCACAGATGTCGACATTCTCCATACTGAGGAGTGCTTTGAGCATGTGCATTTTGAGATTTAAACTCCTGGCATTGAGTAGCATAACCCTCAGTTTTTTCTTCCAGTCTTGGGTGGAGACAGCTTAGCTTCCAGTTTGGCTGTATAATTGCATCTCTCACATATGTTAGTGTTTTGCGGTAGGAGGAGAGGGCTGTCTGTGTACATGAGGCAGTTGCAACATTGCCTCAGGATACCCAGATTCACCAGCTGGACTGGAGGGTACACCTGAAATTGCCCTTTGGTCATGCCTGAATAGTAGGGTGAGCTGCTTAGTCACTTGGTTGGTGAGGGGTGAATAAAGACCCTTGCCCTGCTGGGCAATCAGTGTCAGGGTATATTAGTGCTTGCTATTAGGTCTGAGCAAGTGCTGGGCTGTAGGATGCTTTTTGAGTACTTAGGTTGAGAGTTAGACTAGTTTCAAGGGAAAAACTGAAGAGGAGACTTAGTGGAGCCAGGAATAATTTAACCGTAGCTAACTGGCGCTGCCCGGTGCGCAAAACTGTGCAATCTCGGTTTTTATAGTAGGGAAATGAAAGAGATAGAAATTAGCCCAAAATGGTCAATAAACTACTAACTTCTGGGCTGGAACCACTCCACCAGCAACAGATAGGTTGCTCAAAGCTCCCCTCTCTTACAGGTGAACAGAGAAACTTCCTTCTATCCAAGTAAGGTATGGGAAACTCAGAAACTAGTATCACAGCCCTGAATTCATCACTAGCCTGAAAACTGGAGTATACTAGCTTAGAAAGGTGAGAAACAAGGAATTTTTTTGTTTGTTTTTTTGAAAAGATAAGGTAAAAACAGTAAAAAATACACTTAAAACAGCTTTAAATGACTACAAATGATCAGAAAAGGCTATCGCACTTTAGTGTGCAGCCTACAATAGTTAAACAAATTATTTAAACAAAAAACAACTTTTTAAAAGTGCAGGCAGTCAAATAAGTACTTGTTGTTTGTTTTTTGTCTTTTTCAGGTTAGGGGTCACCACAGTGGAACACCGGTTTGCTAATGATTGGCAGTAGGTTTTTACGGTGCCCAGTTGCCAGCTCAATACCCAACCTTCAACGACAGCATGCTCATTCATGTCATGTCTTTCGGAACGCCACTCAACCACGGGGAGGGCATGCAGACTCCACACAGAAAGCACTCCCTGCACACCAGCCGAGAATCGAACGGGAGAACCTCTTGATGTGAGGCAACAACGCTACTGCTTCACCACCGTGCAGTCAAATAAGTACAATATGTGAAAAAACAAGCTTTTAAATCACAATAAATGCTGGAAAATCTGTGTTTAGGTGGAAAAAGTTAAGTACAGCAAGAAAGTACAGAAAACTGATACTTCATCACTGCAAAGTCTCTCTTCTAAGCTAGAAGGCTTGAATCAGTTTAAGGCTTTCTAGTGCTACTCAGTAGGTTAGTTACACAAAAGATGGGAAACAAGCGCAGATGTGGTCTTTTAAACCAGAAAGTTGAAAGAGACAGACAAACTGTCCAAATGGTCAATAAACTACAATTTCTGGACCAAGAGCCTCTCCTCTCATGGTAGACAGGCTACCTAGTGCTTACCACTACCACTGATAAGCTAGAAGGCTTTCCTCCAACACATAAAGGCTTGCGGGGCTCAGAAGCTTACCAACAGTCCTGGATACAGCAAATCTGTACCTGAACTAGACTAGTTACAGGAAAGGCGGGGAACAAGTACAAACGCACTCAAACTGTGCCATTCAGAGATCCTTGGTGCTGGCCTTTACTTCAGGGAGCAGATGTCAAATAAGAGAGGTCTCAAAAAAAAAAAAACTGTAAGCCTGTTTCCTACCTTTCCTGTAACTAGTGTTCTAGATACAGATTTGCTGTATCCAGGACTGTATGTAAGCTTCTGAGCCCCCCAATCCTTTCTGTGTTGGAGGGGAGCCTTCTAGCTTATCAGTGGACGTGGTAAGCACTAGGTAACCTGTCTACCACATAAGGAGTGGTTCTGGCCCAGAAATTGTAGTTATTGGCCATTTGAGCAATCTCTTCCATCTCTCTCAACTTTCTGATTTGAAAGCCTGCATTTGCACTTGTTTCTGTCTAGTGCAGATACAGATTCTTAGTTTTAGCACTTAAATTTGCTTATTCATGCTCAGCGCTTGTTCATAAATTGTAAGCACTAAATAAGCTACTAATTACTATAGCACTCAATCTTCCTCATTACCTAGAGGAAAACAGTTTTTGTACTTACTTTTCTCACTTGCTTAGAGAAAACAGCTCTTGTATTCACTTTCCACACCGTAACCTGAGGAAGCGCACTAGGATAGTGCGTGAAAGCGCTTGTTCTCTCTTCTAATAAATTGTTTGTTCATTTATGGTGGTTCGTGGTGGTTCCTTGCAAGTCTACAAGACTTTCCTCACTTATCTAGAGGAAAATAGTTTTATATTCAGGCATGTCCAAGGGTCAGCTCCCAGTGTTCTCTCCTGTCTATCTGATGAATCTGGGCATCTTGAGGCAATGCAGAAATTGCCTCATGTCCACAATCAACCCTCTCCTTCTACCACCCAACACTACAACCTGTGAGAGATGCACTTATCTAGCCAAACTGGAGGTAAAGCTCTCTCCAACCAAGACTGAACTTGACAGGCATGAGGAGAAGGTAAACATTTGCACCACACCACATTCATCACATAGTCTCACTAAATCTACACCACCAAAATCCACACATAGTAACACAAAAACATTTGCGGAGGCTCTCAATAATAATCTGTCTAAGCAAGAGACCTCCAAAGCAGAAACGTAAGCAACCTCCATCCCCCAATACAACCCATATGACACACAGCCTGCAGACTCAGTGTGCCACTCAACCACAGCCAATAAGGCAAAACAACGTAACCAACACACTAGTCATAGGTGACTCTATAGTCAGGCACACTGATGTCCCACTCACCAGGCTAAACAAGGAGAAGGTTACTGTCAGCTGCCTGTCGGGTGCCAGGATCCGCCACATAACCCACGCACTCAGGTCACTCCACAACAAGTACAAATATAACTCTGTCATTGTCCATGTTGGTGTGAATGACCTGAGACGTATCTCCCTGGACTACATGAAAAGAGACATGGAAGAGCTCTCCAATCTTGTAGCCCAGGTAGGTATCACCCTAGCCCTGAGTAGCATTCTGCCATCACCCCAAATAATACCGCAGTACAAGGACAAAATGATTGACTTCAACAATTGGCTAAGCTTCTGGTGTCATTCTAAGGGGATCCAGTATCTGTCTGCTTGGGATGATATGGTTGACAGACCACGATGGTTTGCCACAGATAGCCTGCACCTGTCGCCCCTGGGATTCTGGATACTGGCTAAGGCTCTTGCTGCCCCTATAGTGCCTTTTTTAGGCAAGGTTCAAATAACAAATTCACCACCGTAACAGGAACAGGCAAGCAAAAACTGAGGGTAATGCTACTCAATGTTAGAAGTCTAAATCTCAAAATGCACTCACTCGAGGCACTCCTTAAAATGGAGAACATTGATATCTGTGCAGTTACTGAGACCTGGTTCAAGGCTCCAGAGAGCACCCCTGCACTACCAGACTATAACTCATACCACACTTTTCAGCCATGTAACCTGGACCGAAACACCAAAGGCGGAGGTGTGTCCATATTCATTAAGGATATCCACACCTCCAGGCTAGTTGCTCAGCATAATGCATCTCAGATTATCCAAGTGCAACTAACTCTGGGCAAAACTGCAATCCAAACTGTAGCTTGATACAGATCCCCCACCATGCCCCAGGATTCCCACTCCTCTTTTCTTGATATACTGGAAAATATTAGGGTTCAACCAAACACCCTAATAATAGGCGACTTCAACTACCCCACCATTAACTGGGAAAACTACTCGTGTACCAACTCCTTAGCTCAACGCTTTCTGGAATTCATAAACTTCAATGCCCTGGATCAACTTATCCACACCCCCACCAGGGGCAAGAATATCCTAGACCTGGTCATTACCAACATGAGTGACCAGTATTCCACACCTGAAGTCAACCCCTCGTTGGTCCAATCCGACCATAAGCTAATCACCCTTGATATCCACATCCCGCCCCCACCCCCCATTAAGGAAACCACGGTAAAAAATTTCTCCAAAGCCAACTTCATGCTTCTTAAGACAGAAGTGGTGAACTTCATGATACCCATGCAGATGGACAACACAGTTACAAAAGCTGAATCCTACACAAATGCACTCTATAAGCACTTACATGAGTGCATGGATCATGCTATCCCAAACAGAACCAAGATGCTATCCTCCAAAAAAGGAAGCCAATCTGGTGGTCCCCTGCCATAAACAAACTGTACAACAGAAGGAAAAAAACTGTTGCAAAAGAGAGTAAAATCCCATGAGTGGAAGAGCTCCCTGGTCAGCCTCAGTAAAAAGCTGAGATCCCTTTTAAGATCCTCCAAAGTTAGCTATGAAAACAAAATCACCACTAATTCTAAGGACAACCACAAAGCATTCTATAGCTATGTCAAGAATCTTGATGGCAACACCCAGATCTGCTCTGAGTTACAGCACAAAGGCACGAAATTTACAGAACCAACTGATATTGCAAACATCCTGGCAGATAAGTTCAGTGCTAACTTTACCCCCCCCCCCCATCCCCTAAAGGGCCCATATCTATACAGGAAGAATGCAGAGTCCCTGTAATCACAACTACACAGGTAAAAGCTGCACTCTCTAAAGCCAAAAACACAGCATCCATGGGACCGGACAACATCCCAGGCTGCGTTTTAGACAAACTTCAGAATGAACTACCTCCCCACTTAAGCACCATGTTCAATAATAGCCTCGTATCAGGCTTTGTGCCCACTGAATGGTGCACAGCAACAGTTAACCCACTCCACAAAGTGGGAGCCACCACTGATCCCGGGAACTATCGACCTATTAGCCTGACGAGTCTGGTCTGCAAGGCCATGGAACGTATCATCATGGAACTCATAAACAAAGACATTGGTAACCTCCAAACTCTGGATCCCACCCAGTTCAGGTTTGTGAAAGGCAGATCATGCCTCCTGAACTTGATTGACTTCTTTGAGGGAGTCACCAAAGCCGTAGATGAGGGTAAGGTGGTTCACACAGCCTATCTTGACCTCACTAAGGCTTTTGACACCATCTCCCATTCTGGAATTATAGCTAAACTCACTAAACTAGGGATGAATCCCTATGTCACAAGATGGGTTGCCAACTGGCTCACTGACAGAACCCACACTGTAAAAGTTGCAGACTCCAAATCTGACCTCAAAGCAGTGACAAGTGGAGTACCACAGGGTTCCGTCCTGGGACCTCTCCTGTTTAGTATCTACTTCTGTGAAGTACAGGCTAACACAGAAGGCCTCTGGCTAATGAAGTTCGCAGATGACTGCAAACTAGGAGTCATAGTGAAGTCCCCAAATGATATGGACATCCTACAGAAGGGCCTCGCTGAGACAGATGCCTGATGTGAGAGCCATGGCCTCAAGCTCAATGCCAAAAAGTGCAGTGTCATCCCCTTTGGTAAAAACTCTGTACCCATGAACTATCACATAGGCAGCAATCTACTTAACACTGAATATGTGATAAGAGATCTTGGGACCCAGGTGGACAGTAGTCTCTCCTTTGATAGTCACATCGCCACAGTTGCCAGGAAGTCCTTCTACGTGGCACACCTCATCATAAAAGGGTTCTCATTCAGGAAAAAAGAGGTAATTGTTCCCCTCTACTTGACACTCATTAGACCCATTATAGAGTACAATGCCCCTTTTGGAATGTACCTCATAAGACATCTGCAGCAGCTGGAAAGGCCACAGAAGTACCTCACAAAGAGGATTACTGGCCTCAAACAAATGCCCTACACTAACCGCCTCAAAAAACTCCAGCTTTACTCCATAGCATATTGCCTACTCCGAGGTGATTTCTGCCTAACATATAAAGCTATGTCAAACCTAGAGCTGTTGGACATGCTACACCTAAAGAAATCCCACTACCTCCGAGCTACATGCTCTAGGGACCTAAACCTTGTCACCACAATAAACAGGACATGCTGGAGAGATAGATTCCTGTCCCAGAGACTTCCCATACTCTGGAACAGGCTACCCATCTATGTCAAGCAAAGTTCTTCATTAGCACTCTTCAAGAAAAATCTTGATGAGTGTATGGGAAATAGGAAATACACCCCGGGGATCACTTCATGTCTCTGCTGGGCAGTGGCACAGGAAAATAACTTTCTTGGGTGGCGTAAGCCAGGGCACCTTGTTGGCTAGGCTTACGTAGGCCCTTGGGCCAATAGCCTAGTACCTCCCTATGAACCTATGAACCTATGAGTGTTGTGGGACTCCACTGGTGAATGGTCTTTTTGTGGAGGTAGCTTCCCCTATCTTGACCTCGTGAGTCCTGTCTGTGAGTCAGTTGACAAATCAGTGGATGAAGTAGAGGTAGGATAAATATATTAAACGATTCCCATAAAGAGGAAAGGTTTTCTGCATTTTGTTTGTGTTTTTTTTTCTTTCAGGTGAATGCTTTGTCAGTACAGAGGCAAGTAATCTGTCAGTACATGCTGGAGCAAATATGGGAAAGCACCATTCAATAAATAGTATTTAATTCTTCTATGTTGAAAGTTCACCTTGTGTTATTTCTGTGATGATGGTACACCAGTCACAACTCAAGTCTCTATGAAGACATTTAAATGCATCAACTTTGTGTACAGCTGAACTGAATGTGTATGAAATTGCAACATTTTGCATTTAATTCATGATTTAAATAACACCGGATTAAATAAAATTATAAAAAATATATATAAATTAGGAGACAGGAGAAGAAAGTGTGTATAAGAAACTACACATATATGTATGTGGCATCACTTTGCATATTGTGATAATAAATACAGTATGAAAACAGTGAATGAAATAAAACAACCAAGAGTATATAGAAAAAAGGTGATTATCCACTTGATCTTTGTGTCAAGAGCATGTAAAAGTACCGGAGATGATAAAACGATTAATGATCCTAGGTAAAAAGCAGTTGTTATGATGTAAAAATGTGGTTCTCATTTTAAAGATACCCAAACAGTGGAACAAACCATACCTTTCAAGTGTACCTCATTATGAATGTTCCTCATTATGAGTCTTACATAGAAACACAAAGCACACACCCACATTTACTGAGGCTCTCAATAAAAATCTGCCCAAGCAACAGAGACATCCTAAGCTGAAACGCAGACAACCACCACCACCTCAACACTACCCAAATGAAACATACCCCACAAAATCAGTGTGCCACTCAACCTCAGCCCATAAGGCAAAACAATGTACCCAACACACTAGTCATAGGTGACTCTATAGTTAGGCACACTGATGTCCTACTCACCAGGCTAAACAAGGAGAAAGTTACTGTCAGCTGCCTGTTGGGTGCCAGAATCCACCATATAATTAATTCTAAGTGGATCCAGTATCTGTCTGCTTGGGATGATATGGTCGACAGACCACGATGCTTTGCCACAGATGGCCTGCATCTGTCACCCCTGGGATTCCGGATACTGGCTAAGGCTCTTGCTGCCCTATAGTTCCTTTTTTTAGGCAAGGTTCAAATAACAAATTCACCACTGTAACAGGAACAGGCAAGCAAAAACTGACGATAATGCTGCTCAATGCTAGAAGTCTAAATCTCAAAATACACTCACTCGAGGCACTCCTTAAAATGGAGAACATCAATATCTGTGTAGTGACTGAGGCCTGGTTCAAGGCTCCAGAGAGCACCCCTGCACTACCAGGCTATAACTCATACCACACCTTTCGGCCATGTAACCTGGACCGAAACACCAAAGGTGGAGGTGTGTCCATATTCATTAAGGATATCTACACCTCCAGGCTAGTTGCTCAGCATAATGCATCTGAGGTTATCCAAGTGCAACTAACTCTTGGCAAAACTGCAATCCAAATTGTAGCTTGCTACAGAGCCCCCACCATGCCCCAGGATTCCCACTCCTCTTTTCTTGATGTACTGGAAAATATTAGGGTTCAACCAAACACCCTAATAATGGGTGACTTCAACTAACCCATCATTAACTGGGAAAACTACTCGTGTACCAACTCCTTAGCTCAACGCTTTCTGGAATTCATAAACTCCAATGCCCTGGATCAACTTATCCACACCCCCACCAGGGGCAACAATATTCTAGACCTAGTTATTACCAACATGAGTGACCGGGGTTCCATACCTGAAGTCAACTCCTCATTGGTCTGATGCAACCATAAGCTAATCACCCTTGATATCCACATCCCGCCCCCACTCCCCATTAAGAAAACCATGGTAAAAAATTTCTCCAAAGCTAACTTCATGCTTATTAAGACAGAAGTGGTGAACTTCATGACACCCATGCAGATGGACAATACAGTTACAACTGCTGAATCCTACACAAATGCACTCTATAAGCACTTACACGAGTGCATGGATCGTGCTATCCCAAACAGAACCAAGACGCTATCCTCCAAAACAAGGAAGCCAATCTGGTGGTCCCCTGCAATAAACAAACTGTACAACAGAAGGAAGAAACTGTTGCAAAAGAGAGTAAAATCCCATGAGTGGAGGAGCTCCCTGGTCAGCCTCAATAAGAAGCTGAGATCACTTATAAGATCCTCCAAAGCTAGCTACAAAAACAAAATCACCACTAATTATAAGGGCAGCCACAATAGCTCTGTCAAGAATCTTGATGGCAACACCCAGATCTGCTCTGAGTTACAGCACAATGGCATGAAAATTACAGAACCAACTGATATTGCCAACATCCTGGCAGATAGTTTCAATGCTAACTTTACCCCCCCTCACCCCCTAAAGGGCCCATATCTATACAGGAAGAATGCAGAGTCCTTGTAATCACAACTATGCAGGTAAAATCTGCACTCTCTAAAGCCAAAAACACAGCATCCATGGGACCGGACAACATCCCAGGCTGCGTTTTACATGAACTTCAGAATGAGCTGGCTCTCCACTTAAGCACTATGTTCAATATTAGCCTCGCATCAGGCTTTGTGCCCACTGAAAGGCACACAGCAACAGTTATCCCACTCCACAAAGGGGGAGCCACCACTGACCCCAGAAACTATCGACCTATTAGCCTGACGAGCCTGGTCTGCAAGGCTATGGAATGTATCATCATGGAACTCATAAACAAAGACATTGGTAACCTCCAAACTCTGGATCCCACCTAGTTTGGGTTTGTGAAAGGCAGATCATGCTTCCTGAACCTGATTGACTTCTTTGAAGCAGTCATCAAAGCCATAGATGAGGGTAAGGTGGTTCACACAGCCTATCTTGACCTTGCCAATTCTTTCAACACCATCCCCCATTCTGGAATTAAAGCTAAACTCATTAAACTAGGTATAAATCCTTACATCACAAGATGGGTTGCCAACTGGCTCACTGACAGAACCCACACTGTAAAAGTTGCAGACTCCAAATCTGACCTCAAAGCAGTGACAAGTGGAGCACCACAGGGTTCCATCTTGGGACCTCTCCTGTTTGATATCTTACTTCTCTGAAGTACAGGCTAACACAGAAGGCATCTGGCTAATGAAGTTGGCAGATGACTGCAAAGTAGGAGCCATAGTGAAGTCCCCAAATGATGTGGACATTCTACAGAAGGGCCTCGCTGAGACAGATGCCTGGTGTCAGAGCCATGGTCTCAAGCTCAATGCCAGAAAGTGCAGTGTCATCCCCTTTGGTAAAAACTCTGTACCCATGGACTACCACATAGGCAGCAATCTACTAAGCACTGAATGTATGATAAGAAACCTTGGGACCCAGGTGGACAGTAGTCTCTCCTTTGATAATCATATTGTTACAGTAGTCAGGAAGTCCTTCTACGTGGCACACCTCATCATAAAAGGGTTCTCATTCAGGAAAAAAGAGGTAATTGTTCCCCTCTACTCGACACTCATTAGACCCATTATAGAGTACAACTCCCATTTTGGAATGTACCTCACAAAACATCTGCAGCAGCTGGAAAGGCCACAGATGTACCTCACAAAGAGGATTACTGGCCTCAAGCAAATGCCCTACACTGACCGCCTCAAAAAACTCCAGCTTTACTCCGTAGCATATCGCCTACTCTGAGGTGATCTCTGCCCAACATATAAAGCTATGTCAAACCCAGAGCTGTTGGACATGCTACACCTAAAGAAATCCCAATCCCTCTGAGCTGCACGCTATAGGGACCTAAACCTTGTCACCACAGTAAACAGGACATGTTGGAGGGATAGATTCCTGTCCCAGAGACTTCCCATACTCTGGAACAGGCTACCCATCTATGTCAAGCAAAGTTCTTCATTAGCACTCTTCAAGAAAAATCTTGATGAGTGGATGGAAATAGGAAATACACCCTGTGGATCACTTCTGTGTCTCTGCTCGACAGTGGCACAGGAAAATAACTTTCTTGGGTGGCGTAAGCCAAGGAACCTTGTTGGCTAGGCTTATGTAGGCCCTTGGGCCGATAGCCTAGTACCTACCTATGAACTTATGAACATAACAGATGCACTCAAGTCACTCCACAACAAGTACAAATACAACTCTGTCATTGTCCATGTTGATGTAAATGAGCTGAGTCGTACCACCCTGGACTACATGAAAAGAGACATGGAGGAGCTCTCAGATCTTGTAGCCCAGGCAGGTATGACCCTAACCCTGAGTAGCATCCTACCATTTCCCAGAGTGATACCACAATACAAGGACAAAATGATTGACTTCAACAATTGGCTAAGCTTCTAGTGTCATTCTAAGGGCATCCAGTATCTGCCTGCCTGGGACAACATGGTCGACAGGCCACAATGCTTTGCCAGAGATAGCCTGCACCTGTCGCCCCTGGGATTTGTGATACTGGCTAATGCTCTTGCCACCCCTATAGTGCCTTTTTTAGGCAAGGTTCAATGCCAAATTTACCACCGTAACAGGTAAAAGTGAGCAAACTCTGAGGGTAATGCTACTCAATGCTGGAAGTCTAAACCTCAAAATGTACTCATTTGAGGCACTCCTTAAAATAGAGAACATCGACATCTGTGCAGTGACAGAGACCTGGGTCAAGGCTCCAGAGAGCACCCCTGCATTACCAGGCTGTAATTCATACCACACGTTTTGGCCACCTAACCTGGACTGAAACACTAAAGGCAGAGGCGTGTCCATATTCATTAAGGATATCCACACCTCCAGGCTAGTTGCTCAACATAATGTATCTGAAATTATCCAAGTGCAACTAACACTGGGCAAGACTGCAATCCAGATTGTAGCTTGTTACAGATCCCCCACCATGCCCCAGGATACCCACTTTTCATTTCTTAAGATACTGGAAAATATTAAGGTACAACCCAATACCTTAATTATGGGTGATTTCAACTATCCCACCATCAACTGGGAAAACTACTCATGTACCAACTCATTGGCTCAATGTTTTCTGGAATTCATAAACTTCAATGCTTTGGATCAGCTTGTCCACACCCCCACCAGGGGCAGCAATATCCTGGACCTGGTCATTACCAATATGGGTAACCGGTGTTCCACGCCAGAGGTCAACTCCTCACTGGTCAGACCCAACCACAAGCTAATCACCCTAGACATCCATATCTTACCCCCATTAAGGAAACCATCGCCAAAAACTACTCCAAAGCTAACTTCATGCTTCTTAAGACAGAAGTGGCAAACTTCATGACACCCATGCAGATGGAAAATAGAGGTACGACTGCTGAATCTTACGCAAATGCACTGTATAAGCACATACACAAGTGCATGGATCATGCCATCCCCAACAGAACCAAGACGCTATCCTCCAAAACAAGGAAGCCAATCTGGTGGTCCCCTGCCATAAACAAACTCTACAACAGAAGGAAGAAACTGTTGCATAAAAGAGTGAAATCCCAAGATTGGAGGAACTCCCTGGTCAGCCTCAGCAAGAAGCTGAGATCCTTTATAAAATCCTCCAAAGCCAGTTATGAAAATAAAATCGCCACTGATTCCAAAGACAACCACAAAGCATTCTACAGCTATATCAGGCATCTCAATGGCAATACTCAGATCTGCTTGGAGCTACAGCACAATGGCACTAAATATACAGAACCAACTGATATTGCCAAATCCTGGCAGAAAGGTTCAATGCTAACTTTATTCCCCTCTCACCCTCCAAAGGGCCCATCTTAATACCAGAAGAATGCAAAGCCCCTGTAATCACAGATGAACAAGTAAAGACCACACTCTCAAAAGCCAAGAACATAGCATCCATGGGACCAGACAACATCCCAGGCTGCGTACTACATGAACTACAGAATGAACTGGCACCTCCCCTAGGTACCATGTTCAGTCATAGCCTCACCTCAGGCTATGTGGCTACTGAATGGCGCAGAGTGACAGTTATCCCACTCCACAAAGGGGGGGGCACCACGGACCCTGGAAACTACCGCCCCATTAGCCTGACGAACCTGGTCTGCAAGGCCATGGAACGTATCATCTTGGAGCTTATAAACAAAGACATAGGTAACCTCCAAACTCTGGACCCCATTCAGTTTGGGTTTGTAAAAGATAGATCATGTCTACTATACCTGATTTACTTCTTTGAAGCAGTCACCAGAGCTGTAAACGAGGGCAAGGTAGTGCACACAGCCTATATTGACCTCACCAAGGCATTAGATACCATCCCCCCACTCTGGAATATTAGATAAACTCACTAAACTGGGCATAAATCCCTATGTCACAAGATGGGTGGCCAACTGGCTCACTGATAGAACCCACACAGTAAAAGTAGCCGACTCCATGTCCAATTTCAGACCAGTGACAAATGGAGTACCACAGGGTTCGGTCCTGGGTCCTCTCTTGTTCAGCATCTACTTCTCTGAAGTGCAGGCCAACGCAGAAGGTCTTTGGCTAACAAAGTTCGCAGATGATTGCAAACTGGGAGCCATAACAGAATCACCTAATGATGTAGACATTCTACAAAAGGGCCTCACAGAGACAGATGTTTGGTGTCAAAGTCATTGCCTCAAGCTCAATGCCAAGAAGTGCATCTTCATCCCCTTTGTGAAAAACTCGGTAGCCATGAGCTACCACATAGGCAGTAGCTTACTAAACACTGAAAGTGTGGTAAGAGACCTCGGGACACAGGTGGACAGTAGTCTCTCCTTTGATAACCACATTGCCATAGTAGTCAGGAAATCCTTCTATGTGGCATACTTCTTCACAAAAGGGTTCTCCTCTAGAAAAAAGGAGGTCATTGTTCCTCTCTACTCATCCCTCATCAGACCCATTATAGAATACAATGCCCCATGTACCTCACAAGACACCTACAACAATTGGAAAGGCCATAAAAATACCTCACTAAGAGGATTACCGGCCTCAGACAGATGCCATACGCAGGCTGTCTCAAAAAACTCCAGCTCTACTCCATCACATATCGCTTACTCAGAAGCGATCTCTGCCTAACATACAAAGCTATGTCAAACCCAGAGCTGTTGGACATGCTACACTTAAAGAAATCCCAATCTCTCCGAACCACATGCTTCAGGGACCTAAACCTTGTCACCACAATAAACAGAACATGCTGGAGGGATAGATTACTTCCCAAACTCTGGAACAAACTACCCATTCATGTCAAGCAAAGCTCCTCATTGGCTCTTTTTAAGAAAAATCTTGACGACTGGATAAGAAATAGAAAATTCACCCCGGGCATCACTTCTGCAGCACTGCTCGACAGGGGCACAGAAAAATAATTTTCCTGGGTGGCGGAAGCCAGAGAACCTTTTTGGCTAGGCTTATATAGGCCCTAGGGCTGATAGCCTAGTACCTACCTATGAAACTATGAACCTATAAACCTATTTTCCTAATTTTTTTTCACATCGATACAGTATGTCACAGATTCAGTATTACGGAAATTTTCTAAACTGATTTACATGGTAAATAATACTGAATCATATTAATTAATCAAAATATTTTACCCTTTACTTAGCCCTCATTAGGCCAATCATTGAGTATAATGCCTCCTTTGGTATGTATTTGTTGTTCAGTCACATGCAACAACTGGAATGTCCACATAAATACATCACTAAAGGATACAAAGCCTAAACAATATGTCCTATATAGAACAACTCAAAACCCTATCACTACTGTATCCTACAGACTGCTAAGAGGTAACCTATGTCTGGCATACAAGGCATCTTCCCACCCAATACAGATAGATTTACTGCACAGCAACAAGTCAAATGGCATCAGAAATACTTGGTTAAGGCATCTAAACCTCTTCTGAAAACATCAACAGAACGTTTTGGAGGGACAAGTATATATTGCAGAGGATATCACTGCTCTAGAACAGACTCCCAAGTCCATCCCTGTTTATATTTAATAGCAATTTGGATATATGGATGGGAAAAAGAAAATGTACCCCAGGACTGCCCTCTGTACTGCTAATAGATAGAGGCAACTCCTAAATGCTTTATCGCAAGTATGGGCCCCCTCAAATTATCTACAGTATGATCCTAGTTATTCTCAATAGGGTTAATATATAATTGTCAACCATGGAATGGGTAAGGTTGATCTAACACTAAATCGGATAGGTTAATTTGAGCACCAGAAGGGAAGCTGGCTAGGCTGCTTAGCAATGAACTAATAAATTAACACATTTAAGTTTCCTGTAAGCTTCCTAGTTGAAGCTGTTAGTAAGTTGTTGATACGTGTTCCATATTTTGCTCATTTGTTCCATATTATGAGAGTTAGTTTTCAACAACAAAATCTGGAACACTATGGAACAAACCAATCAAACTTTGCATTGGCATTTGCAGTATGAAAACTTCCTAAACATGAACTGCAGTCAGTACTTCAGTAACGTGCAGATGGCACTGCTGCTCATGGTTGTCTCTGCATTAGTGGAGATCAATGGTAGCATATGGAGGTCAGTGCATGTCAGGATAACAGTCAACAGTGATAGGTTTAAGTGGTCTAACCTATAATTTACTGTTGTTGGACACCATAAAACCCCACTGCCAATCATGAGCGGAGAGGTGATCCGCTGTGGCTACCCCTAAGCGGAAAAGCCGAAAGAAGAAGGTCAGCTGGTACTCTAGTGAGATAAAAAGAGTGAGTACTCCAGAAGTAGCACAGCTAGCTCCTTTCATGCACGTTTTCTAAGCATATGTCTCAACTGAAAGGGAAACAAATCTGAACAGAACAAGGGACAAATCCAGAACTAAGGGACACTTTACACCGTGAGACTTTGACAGAATAAGATAATGTAAATTAATATACATTTCCCGGTGTAAAAGAACTCTCTAATTATTGCCATTATTTATTAAGAGTAATTTCGTCTAAAGTCACCAGTTTTAGGAGGGATTAAGAGGGATAAAGTTAATATTTGAGTAAAAAAAAATCAAGGACGACCCTAAAATCAGGGACAGTTGACGGGTGTCTAAGCAGGGCTCTTACTGAACTGATCCCAATTTTGCCTCTTATTTTTGCCTTGTCTATTCTTCGTAAACTTTTTGATTTTCTGGCAAATTCCTAAATATTACAGTATGCTGGGAATGCCATACATTAAAGTTTCATGCTTGTCATTGCTAAAAAACGCATATTGATGCAAAGCTTGTTGATCAGTCAGGAAACACATCCACGTGGCTTCTAACATTGTAGAATTATAAACCACTCTATAACAAAATATATATAGAGGTAGCGGTGCAAGTGCTGTCATGTTCTGAAGTTTGATTGGAGGAGGTGCTACCCACCCCCGCCCGCGTGACATTTGCGACTCAGAAACTGTTAGTGGCGCTGGAAGTACTAGGAATCTGTTGGTGTAAAGGAATCGGAGACTCTTAGTTTAACTTTAAACCAGATAAACAGAAACAGGACTCATTAACTTGAACCGTTATAGGAGTAATCCTATGCAGTAACTTAGTCATCTTTTCAGTAGTTTAGAAGAACTGTGGCTCTAGAGGATTCAACACTAAACTGCAGCAGCTGTAACTTGTTACCGAGTTTTGCCTCGACACCGACAAACTTCACTGACACTGTAAGTATGCTATATATATATATATAAAACGCACACACTACAAATCTGTATAGCCTAATTTCCAATTAATTCTGGTTCTAAAGTTTTTTTTAAATAGAAAACTGTAGCAGTTGTCACTTACCACTGTGTTTTGCCACTGTTTTCTACAACGATAACCTTTGCTAACATTGTTAAGTATATCAGTATGACCTGGGCATGTCTCATACCTCTCAGAGAGGCATGTATCGTATTTTTCAACTGTACAGATTTTCGCAGTGTCCAGATTTTTGTCTCATAGTTTGGTCTGTTTCTTATAAATTGCATTCTCCAGGCATATTGAATATTGAAGTCAGAAAACAATGACAGACATTTAAGCTTCAGAATTCATACCTTTCAGAAAATGTATGTTATTGTGCAGCTGTGTTTGTATACATAACACATAAATAAAATGAGCAAAGCAAACGTTTTACTGATCTGCCCCGGTGGGTTAACTCATTGCTCCTCCCATCTTATGCATATTTATAACTCAGTGTACCGCGTATCGATGTTCTGAGTGCTGAAGGCGAGGGCGGATTGTACTGAGAGGGTGGATATAGGCGGGATACTGGTAGAGGAAGTCATGTAGTACGGTGCTTCTTGGTTTGGGGACAGTTGACAATCGCTATCTTCATTTCCTAGGCATTTGGTTTGATAGATTTACAACATCTAATACTGACGGAAGACAACAAGGGAAGGTGGAGGGTCAAATAAGGACCGTCGCAAGACTGATGCGAGAATCTGACAGGTATTAAACATAAATTTCACATTTTAATAATTTACAATAGAAAAAGTTAAGGGTGATTGTGAAGTACCAACGCTTGTGCCGACGGTTACATTGGGACAGGAGTGCCTTTTATTTTACACTTTTAAAGAACTGTTTGCGTAGTGTAAAGAGGGCTGTGCCTATCCTAAAACAGTAATATAGCTAATCATGTAATTGTGTGTGGGCACTGTGGGGGGCCACTGCACCATGAGCGGCTTACATAGTTTGCATCATCATGGACACGTGGTAGTTTTTAGCAAAGCACACAACCCTCTTATTGCATCATTCAGACACAGTCAGGGATTAATTAATCGATTGTTGCTCTTGTACATTAGCAATTATGAATGTGCACATAGCAGTCTTTATTCCCTACATCATACTGACAGATTCGTTTCGCATATGGGCATTAATGTAACCTGTTTGGTTACAGTGGAATAGAGTTTCTGTGTTTTTTTCGAGATGATACAGTTAATTAAAATATGTTCTACGTTGTTTTTACCACTCTTCAACCACGTAAAACACTCACTCGTCATTTATTTTGGCCTTTGTCTGTTATTAGATGTGGATTCCGCAGTTCTTGGTAGTATGGTTTCAACAACCTGTTATATAGGTGCTACAGCACACATACTCTAGAATGTCCCTGATTTTGACCGAAATTTTAGCTTTGTTCCCTTTAATCCCAACTAAAAGTTGTGACTTTTGGAGAAAAGATGAATTACACTTAATAAATAATGACAATAATTAGAGACTTCTCTTACTTTAGAAAAATGCATATTCACTCTTGTTCTTCTATTTTGTTAATGTCTTAAGTTAGTAATACTAATATATGAAAAGTGTCCCTGATTATTTCTGGATTTGCCCCTTTTTGGTTGAGAGCTATGCACAGAGGAGAAAAAGTTTACAGTCCCTGTAACTGAAGCTATCATTGATGGTCCATGTACGTGCTACTAGAAAGTCTCAAGGCTTAGAAGTAAGGTACCATAAATGATCGTGTATTTTGCGCTTAAAATCTGTTAGTAAAACAAACACAAGCATTTGCAGAAATACCTTTGACCCATACATCATATACGTGTGTGATGAAGAAGACAGAGGAAATATAAATAAAATAACCAAAGCTGAAAGCCAAGATCCAGTCTCTGCGGCAGACATTTAAAAATGGGAATACTGTATGTTTTTGTTTTTAATATGTTTGTTTCGGTTTTTGACTTTTCAAATTTTAAAGAATTGCACAAGAAAATTTCTTGCTTGATTATGTGTTCTGGGATTGTGCTGTCTGTGTCTGACCATTTGCTCCTCCCCCACCCCAAAAGCTTTGCAGCTGGGACAGTAGTTAAGAATTCCTCACAGTGAAACCAGCATGATAAAGGGAATCATACTGTGCTATTGTATTAGGTTATTGTCAAGTAATACTTTACAAATCAGAGTCAACCGCTACACAACAGGATGCTTGCATGGTTTATATTGCATTGACAGAAAGTAGTCTTGTAGAGCTGTTTGGAAGTAATAAGGTGATTTATATGTGGTGAAAGGAATGCTGGAATCTTGACTGTTTTGTGCCTCTTCTTTTTTTTTTCTGTGTACAGTGCTTTGAGGTGACATGGCAGTTGGAGACTGTGTAGGTAGGAGGTGCACTTTTGAGACACACACACACACCTCCATATGCTTGCCTTTCCTCGCTCAGCAGTGCATTTAACACCCAGGTGTTAAGTGATGCTATTGTGAGAAAGAAAACAATGTTAGTATTCTTCCAGCACCTGTAAATGGTACATAATAAAGTAGAGAAGTACATAACTTTCTCTCTGCATATTTTGCCATGCCTAGGTGTGCAGGTGCAACTGTGCCTCCGACAGTGGTGATGCTTTTGGAGGGTTTTAGTAAAAAGTGTTTGTGTTCAGTAGGAAACTGCACTTCACAAGTAAATAATAAAGGGTTTATGGTGCCAGAAATAATAATGTTAGTTTTCTAGTCTGCATCAGTAATTTGTGCGGCACCTATGATTGCAGCAGTTTTTCAGTGCTTTAATGAGTGTAGTGCCTGAGTGCATGATGACAGTAGAAACCACCTATCAGTAGCACCCCCCCACACACACACACACACACACACACACACACTCTCTTACGGCAATGGTTACATATAGCTGCAATGTGTGTGTGTGTATGCATGCACATAATGATTTTCATCCCTTGAGACTGCTGCCTATCGGCAGTAAAAGTTAGTAACTTCATACTTCACCCTCACTCTGGGCTGTCTGACACTATGGAGGGTCATAATTGATTGGGCAGGATATTGGACTAATACTGGGGAGTGATTGTCCTGGGATTAGTTGTCATGTGGCTGCTGCTAAGGATGTCCAGAGAATGTTTGCTTGTGTAAATAAGTTACAACTGCCAGTTAGATTTTTGAAAATTTAAAGGGGAAATAAAAATGAGGTAGCGGTTTAACTGTTAAGGAGAATCATAATTCTTGTTCTCTTCTGGTAGTTTATTCTATGCCCAGCAATATCTGTTTACTAAAAAGAAGGGGGAGACCATCCATTTTTCAGGATGGCCAAGTAAAAAAATTCCACTGATGATTATTAGGCCCGGCAAAACCCCCGTAACCACCTCTGTTGTGCCTGTTCCATTAATGACTGCCACTCAGACATCTTCCCTTTTACTTTCATAGGTTCATACTAGGCTATCTGCCCTAGGGCATTTATAAGCCCTGCAGAGTATATTTTTTGGCTTTTCCAATTTTTTTTAATTTTGCTTTGCCCTTTTTTCGAGGTTAGTACTGTGCCTATGCCCTTTTTTTTTAGTTAGTATAACTGCTGTCTGTCAGTGACACAGAAGTGATACCCGAAGTGATACTAAACTCCCATACACTCCTCCAAGATTCCTCAGAGAAGAGAGAGTCAGCACCTGGTATGTGCAGTGGGGAAAGTCAGGTGCACAGTAGCATAAGTCACAGATAATTATTTCATGTATAAACAGGTATACATGTATATTTTTATTAGCCAGATCTTCAGTGCCAGGGCAATTAACGGCATAAGTATTTATGAAGTGGGGCGAGTCGCATACCTCTCAACTGTACAGATTTTCACAGAATGTCCAGATTTTTGCCTCATGTTTTTGATCCTTTTTCATGAAATTGTGGTTTTCTGGCAAACTAGCGGCAAATCATTTAAAATTGAAGTTAGAAAATAATAACAGACATTTGAGTTTCAGGCTTCATTCCCACAAAAAAAATCATGCTAATGCAAACCTGTTATTCTATCAACTTTCTAAGTTTGTGAGAGCAATATTTAAAAATTGTCCCTATTTTTTTGGGCCTTTGTCCCATTTTTAAGTATGGCTTTGTCCAGATTTCTTGCTTTAAGAGGGTGAGAGGTATGGGGTGAGTTCCACATTGTCTTGCCTTGCCTGCTAATAAAGAAGAGAAGAATCTTTAATCAATTACTGCAAAACAATTTTTTATTGTTTTCTCTTTCTAACTGATGACAGTTTAACATAGTGAGAGCTAGCTGTTTCATTACTAAAATGTGCTTCATTACTCTTCATCTGGCACACATTCCTCGGTTACAGTAGCAGGGTTGGTATATAGCTCGCACTTTTAGCATACTTAATTCTTTGAGAGAGTTTCTTCCAATTTGCTGAACAGCCAGTATGGACAGAATTTTCTGTAGCATGTGAATTTATGTTGGCATCAGTTGTTGCACACATTGCTGTCCCTGTTCACAATAAAGAGATAAGGGCACAGAGAAAATGTCTTTTCTAGTGAAAGATTGAGAGATGTTTTAAGTCTGAGCTGAATTTATACTGGTATCTGAAACTTTTCTGGAGCGTGGATTATTAACAGAAACTTGATTGCTTGCAGAGTGAATTTCTGGACAGTGAGGATTCCATGCAAGTTCAAAGTAGAAGTGTTGATACATGATTACTGAATGGCAGTGTAGTGAAATCAGCTGCATTTGTCATTTTTAGATAGTTGTAGATGTATTGAGCACTTGATTTAATATTCATTTTGAATTTTTTCACATTTAGCAAATGGTTGCATATGCCTGATAAGGGCTGGTAAAGTTTAAGATTTTGGTTCCTTTTGCTATGCACAGTGTAGTAAATACGTGTCAGTATTTTGAAGCATTTTGTCGTTGGGTACAGTTTAGTTGAAGACTGTTTTAGCAGTGAGAGCCTGTTAAATCAACAGGAGAGGGTGCTGCAGTTTTGTAACTGATCGTAATGGTGCTTTATTTTTTGAGGTTAGCATACTTTCTGATGTTATTTGGAAACCTCTTATTTTGTGAACATTTTGGTGATTCTACTTGGGGAATTTGGTTTTACATGCTTTTGTACTTTGTTTTTGTTGCAGCAAAGTTCTCTAAATGTGGTATAGCGATGGGAGAAAAGTTCTCTAAATGTGGTATAGCGATGGGAGCAAAGTTCTCTAAATGTGGTGTAGCGATGGGTATGTTTGTGATGGTGTCACCATGGAATTAGTATACAGATTATGTGCAGTAGACAAAGCTCCCCACATGGGTGCAAGGGAAAAAAAGAAATTATGTACTCGCCATAACGTTCCTTTTTTGTTGTCCATCTCGCCATTCATTCTTACAATGATGGGTTCGGAGCCGATCCTCTGCACCGACTTGGTCGAATACTTAGCTGAATATCTCAAACTTGGCTCATGGCAAAAAAGTATCCCACAATGCAGTGGTGTAATTCCCCAGATCTTGTTTGCTGCTAATATTGAGCAATATGTACACTATATGCATATCTACAAACATATACATATAAACAAGTGTGTAAGTCCATACCAAATGTACTGGAAGGAGAAACAAGCTAAGACAAAGCCCCTGAGGTAGTGGAAATCTACCAGGTCCACAAGAAGTCCTTGGCAGGGGGAAGGAGGGAGGGTTCGTAAGAATGAATGGCGAGATGGACAACAACATGGAACGTTATGGTGAGTACATAACTTCTTTATGTTGTCCTATCTCGCCTTCATTCTTACAATGATGGGACAGCGTCCCTAGCACCTTTCTCCTGGGTGGCTCACAGGAGCATACCTTTAAGTACCATGGAACCAAAGGATGCCCTGTCCCTGGAGGCCAAATCCACTTTGTAATGAGTAATAAAAGTATGTGGAGTAGACCAAGTAGCTGCTGCACAAATATTATCTATGGGAATTCTGGCTTGAATGGCAGATGACGTAGCCAATGCTCTAGTGGAATGAGTCTTTACTTTGAAAGGTAAATCCTTGTGATTTGATTTGTAGTTAAAAGTAATACAATTTGAAAGCCAATTAGAAAGAGTGGTTTTTGAGACCGAGGATCCTTTTTTTGCATCAGAAAAGGATACAGATAATTGGTCAGATTTTTGAAGTCTTTGGTTCTATGCAAATAGAATCTGAGTTGTATGTGCACGTCCAGTTGGTGTAATTTGTACTCTGCCTTGTTGTTGTGCCGAGGAATGAATACTGAAAGTTCTATGGATTGGTTTATGTTGTTTGGAGAAGCAACGTTTAGAAAAAGGAAGGGTTTGTACGTAAGGATACCCTATCCTTATGAAATATCAAATATGGTGGTTTAACAGAAAGAGCTTGCAGCTCTGACACCCTTCTAGCAGACATTATAGCCACCAGAAGTAAGGTCTTCCATGAAAGGAACTTGAGGTCTGCAGACGAAGAGAGTTCAAAGGGAGGTAAA
Source organism: Protopterus annectens (assembly GCF_019279795.1). Taxonomy (NCBI): domain Eukaryota; kingdom Metazoa; phylum Chordata; order Ceratodontiformes; family Protopteridae; genus Protopterus; species Protopterus annectens. The sequence goes on from NC_056735.1 coordinate 1,839,518,049, forward strand.
GTGAGATGAGACAAAACAAAATGTAGATCCCAAGGAGAGAGAGGTTCCTTGAAGGGAGGTCTCAGTAAGAAAGCACCTTTTAAGAAGGCAACCTGTGTGACATTAAGTTTGAGAAGTATCGCCAATATGAAAATTAGAAATTGCAGCAAGTTGAACTTTGATGGTTGCTGCAGCTGAGCCGTGTTGAAACAATTCCACCAAAAATTCCAAGATAGAATGAATAGGTGCAGAGAAAGGATCAATGTTCTTTTCTTGAGCCCACAGGGAAAACCTCTTCCATTTACTCGAATAAAGGTTTCTAGTGGAAGCTTTATGGGAGGACATTAAGATATGTCTAACAGTGGGAGTAAAATTGTGAAGCCAGACTAAATTGGGAATTGGAGCAGCCAAGCTGTCAATTTTAGGGTGTGGAGAGACGGATGAAGCTCCCTCGACTTATGAGTCAGCAAATGTGGCACTGGGTCCAGGATCCAAGGCTTCTCCTTAAGGTGGGGCCACAGGATGGGGAACCAAACTTGGCGAGGCCAGTAAGGGGCAATGAGAGTTATCCTGCTTCCCGAGCTTTGAGCTTTCTGAATTACTCAGGGTATGAGAGGAAATGACGGAAAGGCATATAGAAGTCCTGAGGGCCAGTCGTGAGCAAGAGCGTCTCTGGGTGCCTCCCCTGGAGGGGGAACTAGGGTAAAGTAGTTGCTGCAGTTGGCATTCATGGGAGTGGCAAAGAGCGCAGCAAGGCTGCCCCCATGTCTGGAAAATCATTTCCGCTACATTGTAATTGAGAGACCACTAGTGAGGCATTAGGATTGCTCTGCTCAGCTTGTCCGCTATAATCTTGGGCTTCCCCAGAATGTGCGTTGCGATTATAAAGCTCTGAGAAGAAACTGCCCATTGCCATACCCTTAGGGCTTCTCGACACCGGGGGTAGGATTTGGTTCCCCCTGCTTGTTTATGTACCAAACCACAGACATATTGTCTGACTGGATCGCAATAGTCTCTAGAGGGAGAAAGGTTTGAAGTGCTTGCAACACAAGAAGCACTGCTCTCATCTCTAGAACATTTATATGCAAGTGAGCCTCGTGATCTTGCCATGTACCTTGCACTGTTCTTCCCAGATAATGCCCCCCCCCCCCGGTCTGGGAAGCATCCGTGGTCACTGTAGCTATTGGATGAAGTGGAACAAAAGGTCTGCCTATTGTCACATGAGTGGAGTGTATCCACCATCTCAAGTCATTCTTGCAAGATTCTGTTATTCTGATCAGATGAGACATTGGGAGCTCTTGAAGTGACCATTGGGAAAATAATAGCCATTGAAGAATCCTCATGTGCATTCTGGCAAGAGGAACTAGTGTAATCGTGGAGGCCATTGTTTCTAATAGGCGTAGAACTACTTTTGCTTTTATTTTGTCCATGGGAAGGATGTGAAGTATTTGCTGTCTGAGAGCTATGACTCTTTCTGTTGGAAGACGTGCTACCATTGATGAAGTGTCTAGATCTGCGTCTATGAATGTAATACGTTGACAGGGCAACAAGTCAGATTTTTGAAAATTTACTGTAATGCCCAGCTGATTGCAGACATCCAAAGTTAGATCCCTGGGTTTGTAGGAGTAGATGCTTGGTGGTGGCAGATAGGAGCCAGTTGTCTAGATAGGGAAACACATGGAATCCTAGATGCCTCAGATGAGGCGTGACTACTGCCATACATTTGGTGAACACTCTGGGGGCTGTAGTGAGACCAAAGGGCAGAGCTCTGAACTGGTAATGGCTGGCTCCCAGCTGGAAGCGTAAGTACCTTTTTCATGTCCTGTCCATTTTTATGTGGTAGTAAGCATCTTGAAGGTCTATCGAGCACATCCAATTGTCTTTCCCTAAAAAGGGAAGTATAGATGCAGTGTCACCATCCGGAATTTTGACTTCTTGACAGATTCGTTTAACTTGCTTAGGTCTAATATGGGCCTCCAGTCCCCTGTTCTTTTTGGCACTAAAAAGAATCTTGAGTAAGTTCTAAATCCTATTTGGTCTGCGGGAACTTCTTGGATGACTCTTTTTTTGAGGCAACTTTTGAACCTCTATAGTTGCTTGTTCCATTAGATTGGGTGGAACATTCGGGAGTGTTTTGGTCTTTGGGACAGGTTTGGAAAAGGGGATGGCGTATCCTCTGGATATTATGTTTAGTACCCATTTGTTATTTGTGATATTTCACCAGGCCTCTGGGTACATAGATAAATGTCCCCCGACTGCCTCCAGAGTAGAGCAGTCGGGCCTCCTTTCAGGAGCGCTGATAAGGACGTCCGCGAAAGGAATCGCGGTCACCCTGTTTTTGCGGACCCCCTCTGTCTTTGGGGCGATGTCTACCATTATTACCTCCCCCATTGCCCCTGGGGAAGGTATCAACCCGTGCGTCTTGGAAAAATCTCTGGGATCTTTTGAACCACATCTTTCCACCCTTATAACCTTTGGGATAAGGTCTTGAAGGTACGACAAAACGTACTCCAATGGCAGAGAGAGATTTTCCTTCCTGCTCGCATCAGGTAAGATTGTCTCTTACTTTGGTTCCAAAAAGTGAGAAACCATCAAAAGTGACTTTAGTGAAGGCAGACGTAAAGGGCTATGCAAAATTACACAAGCGTATCCAGGAGTGTCTCCTAAGGGAAACTCCAGATCCCGCTGCCTTGTTCGCTGCATCTGTTGCGTATGATATTAGCTTCATGGAGGAGTTGACAATGGAATTTAAGGTGGACAGCGGGAAGGAGACCTTATCATTCACCCCTGAAGCTACTGAACCTTGTAGAGTATCTCCTAGCTCTTTCAGGAGATCTCTTTGTAGCCTCATAAAAATAGGATAAGTAGTTCAGCGATCGCAGCGAAAAAGTTGCTGAAGAAAAGATATGCTTCCCGTATCTGTCCATTGTTCTAGAATCTTTATTTCGAGGATGAACAGATGAGGAAGTCTCTGCAAGTTCCTTCTTGGTGGCTGCTGCCACCACCATAGCATCTACAGGTACTCCCTTTGTTAAAAATTCTTTGCCCAAAGGAGCTGACAAAAATTTGTTTGGCCTCCGAGGTACCAGTTTCATTCCATAGAGTCGGGTGACTCCCACGCCTTTCGACTAACCAGGTCCAGTAGTTCATCGAAAGGCAGAGACACCCAGGAGGCTGATGGTTGAGACACGAAAGCCTTCAGGTACACTGACTCCTCATCAGAAGGGGTAGTGGAGCCGAGGAAGTAGTGGCCTTAGAAATTTTCGGGAGTTTGACTGGCGGCTCTGAATGAGCTGATGTAGTTAGAGATTGTCTCTTGTGCGATTTTTTTTCCTTTTTTGATGAAGGAGATTAAGAAGAAGAGGAGGAGCTATGAATGGTCTCTTTGAAGGAAGGCTTTAAAAGACCTTTTAGAATCAACTTGTTTCTTCTTTCCTGAAGAATTCTGGCACTAACGAATGACAGAACATGCAGTTCTCTTGGAAATTAATAGCACCAAGACAATAGACACAAACAACATGTCCATCAGTGATGGACATCTTTTGCGAGCACTTCTGACATTTTTTGAAGCCCGAAGGCTTGTGTTCTCTTTCTTTTTGTTCTTTAGACATTTTCACAAAAAGGGTAAGCCTAGAGGCTATATCAAACACAACAAATATTTACGGAAAAAAAAACGAAGCACCTGGAACCACTGTAGGCACGAACTCCAACTTTATTAACACACGAATAAAACATAACTTGTTCACCGTGTTTTTCATTAACAATGTAACTTCATCAGCAAATACTACAATAGTTGAAACCAACCCCTTATATAAGAATGTAGTTGACCACTTAATTAATTGTTCTGTACCTATTAAAGCAACCAACTCATTAATATGGATTGTTCATATTTGCATTAATAATTCCAAAACCATGTTACTTACAAGGTACCAGGATATTTTGTCTTGAGCCATATGTGATGGCAAACACAACTGATGATTGATATTTGACCTCTTTCAATGAGAGTTTTCTAGAACTCTAAGGTGATAACTTAGTTTTTAAAGGCTTGAATACATTAACCAACCTTACCCACAAAGGAAGCTAAAGGACTAAATTATAAATGCATGGATTAAAAAGCCTTCGATACAATATCCCACTCGGGCATTATAGATAAGCTCACCAGCTTAAATATAAACCCCTATGTCACTAGATGGGTTGCAAACTGGCTCAAGGACAGAACCCACATGGTTAGAATTGCTGGAGCCATGTCAGACTCCAAACCAGTTACAAGTGGCGTCCCACAAGGTTCAGTCCTGGGACCTCTCTTGTTGGTACAGGCCAGCACGGAAGGACTGTGGCTGACATGACTGCAATCAACTCTCCACCTGACACAAGCATCCTCTGGCCTCATAGAAACAGACAACTGGTGCCAGAGCCATGGAAAGTGTATAGTCATCCCCTTTGGCAAAAACGAAGTGCTCACAAATTACCACATAGGTGGTAATCCATTAAGTACAGAAAAAGTAATTGGGGACCTGGGGACCCAAGTTGATAGCAATCTCTCATTTGACAACCACGTGGCCAAAGTGGTTAGAAAAACATTTTATATAGCCCACCTAATCATGAAGGGATTCACATCTAGATCAGGGGAGGTCATCGTGCCTCTTTACTCATCCCTCATCAGGCCCATAATTGAGTACAATGCCCCTTTTGGGATGTACCTTACCAGACACCTGCAGCAACTGGAAAGACCCCAAAAGTACCTCACCAAGAGGATCAAAGGGCTCAAACAGATGCCATATGCTGCCCGGTTAAAGAAACTCCAGCTCTACTCGGTGGCATACCACCTGCTCAGAGGCGATCTGTGCCTGACGTATAAAGCCATGCCCAACCAGGAATTAATGGACATGCTGCACCTCAGAAAATCCAAATCCCATCGAGCCACGCGCTTGAGAGACTTGAACCTCAGCACTGAAATAAATAGGACATGCTGGAGGGACAGATTCATAACCCAGAGACTCCCTTCACTCTGGAATAAAATCCCAGTCCAGGTTAGGCAGAGTCCCTCATTGACTCTCTTCAAGAGGAATCTTGATGAGTGGATGGGAGATCATAGGTTTACCCCGGGTATCACTTCTGTGTCACTGTTAGACAGAGGCACAGTATACTAACCTCGAAAAAGGGCATAGCAAAATTAATTTAAAATGGGTGGCGAAAGCCAAACACACTCTGGCTAGGCTTTTAAATGCCCTAGGGCAGATAGCCTAGTATGAACCTATGAACCTATGTCAGAGGCCTCTGGCTAACTAAGTTTGCAGATGATTGCAAACTGGGAGGAGTCATTGAATCCCCCCAAGATGAGAACACCCTTCAGGAAGGTCTAACACAGACAAACACTTGGTGCCAAAGGCATGGCTTAAAACTCAGTATCAAGAAATGCGTTATAGTACCTTTTGGGGAATTTACCACCCTGGATAAATACATGATCAGTAAAACACGCCTAAAAGTTGATTCACTATTCAAGGATCTGGGAACCTGTGTAGCTAGTAACCTAGCCTTCGACCAAAATGTATCCAAGGTAGTTAGAAAATTCGTCTGTTACTCAACTTGTAAGCAAGGGCATAGCATCTAGGTCCAGAGAGGCCATCGTATTACTGAATTTGGCTGTCATCAAACCCATCATAGAGTATAATGCGCCCTTTAGTATGTACCTGTCCAGACACATGCAGCAACTGGAAATTCCACAAAGGTTCCTTACAAAAAGAATGCAGGGAGTAAACACAATGTCCTGCGCTGATTGCCTCAAAGCCCTGCCTCTTTATTTCTTTATTTATTTTATTTATTCATTTTACATTTGCTGACCAGGATAGTTTGTCTGGATACATGTCCATTTTCAGCGGAGGCCTGGGGAGATCACAGTTCCAGTCCTCAAAAGAAATAATTATTTAAAGTATATATTTTTACCTACTTGTTTCCACGTTTTTTTTTCATAAAAATGGAAGAGGGCAAAAGGCAGGAAAGCAAGGATAGTTATTTTAGGGCTGACAAAGGAGAAATTTCAAAAATAAGCTGTAAAAGATGTTTAGAGAGGGCAAGTTATCCTCTAAAGAACCAAATATCTCCTACCTGACCTTGATGCATCAACGTACAGTGGTACAACAGCATCTTCTTTTATACCTACAGTGATGTCATCTGGGGTCATACCTGATCACAAGTTCCTGTTTGTTGATTAGCATAACATTTCCAAGGCAATAAATACATCTCTTTCCTTTTAGATGTTAAACATAATGTTGGCTGGCTGTCCAAACAACATATCCTGGAGTAGTTACTGACTTGCACCACCAGTATAAGTTTATGTTCTAAGCCATGCATGTCTTCTCAAAACTACTGCTGGTGTGGCATATTAAAGAGGCACCTATGGCATTATAAATGCACTTCAGTACAATGAACTCCAGTCTTAACTGAAGGGGGGAGTTTAGAGGCATCATGTCTCGTGTGTTTGCATTGCAGAGAGTGCGATTGAAAAAAAAAAACACCATATTTCAGTTAGGGTACATAACATGACAATTTGTACATAACAGATCTTGCAGTTTTACCTGTTGTGAGTAGTAGTCTGCACAGCATATGTGCGCATGTGCAAACGCAGACACTTATGGATGTGTGAGGATCCCACAGTAATTGTGCTTGTTAATGTATGGACCAGTGTATTCATAAACATAGAAAATATTTTGTTGTGGCTTTTTTTTTTTCTTTTTTTTTTGCTTGTTGCCACTGCTGTTTGTCAGTTATAAGTCCCAACCAAATCAGTCCATTCTCCATCATCAGGGTGAAGAACCAGGAAGGCCCATCATTTAGAAACCCATCAGGTGTGGTTTGAGTTTGCTTTTCTTTTTTTCTTTTTTTGTTTTGTTTAATGACTGTAGTCCTAGCTTCCCCTCTTGCACTTTGCAAAGTGCTGGAGAGGAGGCATGCGTTGGGCTGCTTAGAAGAACATCTGCTTAACTAACACTGTCCCTCCCAAGCATGAGTGGTTTTCCACAGTCTCTATCAAGGATTTCACTCCACTCTGTGTGCCTCCCCGATGCATGCCCCCCTCACTCCTTTCTCTCCCTGTCTGGTCCATCCAGTGCCATTGCTGCTATATGAAGCCAGGATTCCATCTCTCCTTCATGGGGCCAGGTGGATTACAAGAATATGTTTGGTTTTAGTTTTTTTGTTTTATTTCCAGGTACATGTGTCTGTCCATATACCGTATACAGCTATTTGTGTGGTACTCTGTGTATGAGTATCATCAGTTTATTGATTTTGAGGGATTACCTCATGCTTTAGGTACATTAACAGTGACAGTAGAAGCACTGACGAATCTTTATGTATCCCAGCTGTATGACACATTTTCCTTTGGTAGGCTTCATCCTTGGTACTAAGTATACTTAACTGTGAATGGCATTTACTGTGATATTCAAGCACTTAGTGGTAATGTAGCCATACTCGGACCTGATTTACTAGTAGAAATTAGGAAGGGATACCAGAGCGGGGAAGTTTAGTGCTTGCCTTATTTCATCTAATTTCTACCTAATTGCGGGATGCTTCATTGCTTTGGCAAGTTTGTATACTTTCTAAATGGTATTTCACTTATTCTAACAATTTGTAATTCTATTCATTTGTAAGTTTTTTTCAGCTGCCTGATTTGGGTTGTAATGGAAGATGTTCTTTGTACTGGAAAATGTTCTTTGTACTAGCCTACATACCTAAGTGTCCATTAAGGAATAAATAAAGAAAAGACTTGCTAAGGGAAGGGAAGGGAATAAAGTATGCATGGAGACCAGTTGTTAGGCTGTAACCAGTGAAATCTGATAGTTGATAAAGCAAAGGGTCCTTATTTACTTGACACTCAACGTTGAGCTGCCCAGGAAAATTTACAAAGTACCGAGTGAGTATTTTTTTCTGTGGTGCTTGTCATTCGCTCCACAGCACTATTATTGAGTGCTGAATGATCAAAGAAAAGTGAGCAAAACTCCACTGTCAGTGAAAGTAGTTTTCTTTTTCCTTCCCTGTTATCTCAGAGTAGTAGTATTTCAGTTTGGGGATTGTGGGTGGGATGCAATGGGGCAAAAATCTTGTCTCCAAGGTTTGGCCAAAATTGTTTCACTCGTTATTTTTTTTCGATCAGCACTTTGTAATAGTGCCATCAGTTGATCAACATGTATCCCTTATTCTGTAGACTAGAGAGGTGCCAGTATGTTGGAGCTTTTGGCTAACAAGGATAGACAATCATAGTTTGGAGTCCTGTCCAACAGGTCATTTGGATTGCATGCACGTGGCTTGATGGTATACGCGTTTGGGAAGACATTAGGCTATTGTAAGAAACAAGTTTTATACAAAAGTTAGTTGAAGACATTAGGCTGCACATTTACTCTCAGCCCAATATAGAGTGCTGAGTTTGGTGCCAGCATTCCACAACTTGGAGTCTTTATAGAGGTATGAGTAGGCAAAAGCAGTGCTGTGAGGACTTCAGAGTGGTGCGAGTGCTGGATAGAAGCCAAAGAGATTAGGAACAGGGAGAAAAAGAACTTAGTTTAAAAAATGGTTGGTTACTATGTTAGGTTTCAGCCTATACTTTTGTATTGCTAACTGATTTCTACTTCTGTGGTTTCTCTTTATAATGCGTACATGAAAGGATGAAAAAAATGTCATACTCTTTCCTTGGTTTTAATCCATGGAGTAGTTATGACCCTGTCCGTATGAGATGGGCACAAACGTGTTACTTCTTTTTACAAGCAGTCTGCATTTCATCTCCAATTCTGCTCTTTCAGTTATTTTCTATCATAAGGCTTTGTGCATTTCTCCCGTCTTACATGAATATTATAGGATGGCAATCCCAGCAGTCTACTACTGATTAGTATATTGGGAAACTGTGGTAAACTTCTGGTCTGCTGAAGTGCTGGGAAGTAATTCCTTCCATAGGCAACCTACTGATTAATATATTGGGAACCCGTGGTAAACTTCTGGTCTGCTGAAGTGCTGGGAAGTAATTCCTTCCATAGGCAACCTTCTGAGTTACTTAACTTTGTTAGAGTGCACTGCACAATACCCTTACCAAACCTTAATTAAAAAAGTCACTTACACTGTCTCTGTTTTTCATGTGATTTTCTTGGCAGTGATTAAAAAATATGGATAGCTTTGTAAGTTCCAGAAAGGTCTCATAGAAAGACTTAAAATGCTTTCAGTTCTATGCCGCACTACTGTTGTAGGGTGGGGGAAGGCTGTGCTCAAGCTCCTTTTTTTTTCCCTTCCCAGCTTTTGTACACACTGACATTGCTGGTGCTACCATATAAAAATTTACTTAAGCAGACAGTAACCATTTTCTTAGGTTCTCTTTAACAAACATTTTATAAATAAAGGGAAACATTTCCAGTTTTTGCCAGCAGACTCTTAATCAGTAATTAAATACTCATACTTGGGCCACTTCCCCCCACTCCTCCTGAATGGCCCATTTCCTTGTACCAGTCTTAACAGAGTTTCTTGCAATGACTGCACCTTGGTCCTGGCCCCCCAATCAACCTGTGGGTTTTGGATCTGATACGGATAAAAGCTGCTTACCAAGCTAAATATCTGAGCTCCAAGCTCCTCCCCTTACCCATACTACACTGCAACCTCCTTCCAATCCTCCGATCTCGTTTGCCGCAGCTTCGTCAAGACGTGATCTCTGAGCTCCAGGCAGGTAAAGTGGGATTTTAGATCAAACTTTAGCAGTGCGCTTTGTTAGTGTGTGTGAGTAGCTAGTTATTTTCCCTTGTTTCCCTTGGTTTACCGTTGAAAAGAAAAAAAAAAGAAAGACAGGGAAAGAAAGTTTAAAGTTGTAAACTTTTTCCCTTGTGTAGGCCCCCCCTCCCGCCCTTGGCATGTGTGTGTGCGTTTGACTATTTAGCCTTGATTACTGTAGGGGTGGCTATGTTGGAGTCTCAAAAGCTGACCTTTTTCTAAATGCACAGAGTGTGGCCATAAGCTGTCATCGGCCGATGGTCACACATTGTGCGTGGTGAGTTTAGGGGTTCCCCACCTTACTTCGGGCTGCAAGATCTGTGCAGCTTTCAACCCTCGGGCCCTGCGGGATCGCAGGACCAAGCTGATTCTGGCTGGTCTTCTTCCAGCAGAATCAGCGACTTCTTCTTCTTCAGCCATGGCTGTAGCTGTGCAAGCTTCTGGCCCTCTTCCCCTGTCTGGGACTCCCACTCCCACTTCAAAACAGGGCAACAGAGAGGCCAGGAAGGTGAAGCATAAAGAGAAGGATAGAGAAAGAGAGAGAGAGAGAGAGAGAGAGAGAGAGACAAGGAGAGGGGTTGCAAGAGACCAGCAGACTCGGATCCTTCGCCCCCCCCCCTGCTAAAGTGGTCTCCACACCTGAAAAAGTTGCTAGGTCATCTTCCTCTTGGCTCGATTCTCCTCAGAGCTGGAGGAGGAGGCTCGGCCCACTTCAAGGTCGTCCTCGCATTGGCCCTCCCGGCCAGTGTTAGTAGCGTCCTCCAGATCCACGAGGAGCCTCTCAGAAGCTGACATGGACCGGATGATGAAAAGATTCTTTCAGACTCAATTGCAGATGGGAGTGTTGCTGGCTCCCCCTCCTGCTGCAGCTGGGAGTTTGGCTCCGATGTTCGCCCCGATAGCTCCTTCTCTAATCCATCTTCAGGTTTCGGAGTTCTTGAATCCGAGGAGCCCCAGAGTCAGGGGGTTGGTGCCGATGGTTCCTCCAGCCTCGACGCTGGCCATGCCCTTGAGTCTGTCGGATCCTATGTTGGATCTGAGCTCTCGGAGCCGGGATCTGGGTGTTGGTGATGAGTGTGTCGTCTGCTCCATTGTGGTCGGGGCATACCATCCCTCTGGGTCTGGCTGTTCCGGGCTTGGCTCCGATCCCCTCGTCGGATCCGAGGTGCACGGCTACTCATTCCACCAGTTTCAGAGAAGCCGGTCCCCCTTCGGCCTTCGACGTTGTGGGGAGAGTACTCTCAGGAGGATCGAGACCCATCACTCTTTCCTTGGAGTCTGACCCTGCTCCCTCGCAGTTGAGTATGTCTTCTATCATCCAGTCCTCCCAGGGACAGCCTGTGTCTGATACGCCCCAGACGGGTTCTCCTCGAGTAATACGAAACTGTTTGTGAGCCCTCCCCAGAGAGTCCCCCCAAGGAGGTCCCTCGCAAATGCCAGTGCAAGAGGAGGCACATGGACTCCCCCAAGTCCCTCACTGAGGATACCGACTTGGAGGAAGGGGAAGGATCCCCCCAGATCACCCCCGAAGATGTTTCCTTCGGAGACATAATAGAAATTCTCCACCAGAGGGGAGGCTGGTCCACCCAAAAGCCTTCTTCGGATGAGTCGGTATGTCTGGAGGCATTCGCAGGCCCATCTACCTCTTGGATGTCCCCCCGGCTGATCCTCTGGTGGACCTCATTACCACCAGAGATTGGAAGGAACCAGACACTGTAGAGCCAATACCAAAACGGCCAGATAAAGTGGTGAGCCTTCCTACTGACAAGCCCGCATGGAGCAAGGGTTCCCCAGTTGATGCCATGGTGGTTGCGGCTTCCACTAAAAAGGAACTGACCCAGGAAAGTTCTTCGGTCCATCCTCCGGACAAGGAGTCTAGGACGATGGATCGTCTTGGAAAGTGGACATTTGCTTCAGCTTCCTTTGCGATAAGGGCGCTGAACTATGTGGCCCACATGATTAGACTTCAGCACGACCTTGTGAAAGAGTATGCGGAGTCTCCCCCGAGTCCATTTCGGCCAAGAATAAACTGTCATTCACGGCTCGTATGGCCACTTTTAAGTCCGTTACAAATACGTCCATGCGTTTACTCTCTCACGCCACCAAGGGAACCGCTAGGGCAACCGGGTCCAGTATTGCCATGAGGTGTCATGCCTGGCTCCGGCTTTGAATTTTTCTGAACCTTTCAAGGCATCCTTCGCGAATGCCCCTTTTGACGGTTTGACCCTGTTCGGGAAGACCGTCCGAGACACGCTAGTCCAGAGTGAGAAGGATGGGAAGATGCTGTCGGCCGGGATCCGCTTCTCCAACCCTCAAAGGTCCTTCTCCAGGAACCAGCGAGGGCAGTAGTTGTGGTTCTGGATGTCTCAGCATTCCCGGAATGCTCCAGACTCCTTTTCCCCTAGAGGCAGAGGGGGACAAGGTGGACATGGGTCCAGAGGCAGAGGGGGACCGAAGAACTTCGGGTCACGGGAACCTTTATCGGATCGACCCGCGCAGCAGCCCTGAGGGGTTGCCCGACTGCGCCACTCTGGAGGCAATCGGGGCATTTTTCGAGGCACCTAGCTCAATGGGAGTCCATAACATCAGATTGCTGGGTGCTTCGAATAATATCCAGAGGTTATTCCATTCCCTTCATAAACAGTCCCTTATCCACAAGGTGCCTCCCGGACGTCCCACCCGGTCAAAGGGAGGTGGCAGCTTTGGAAATAGAAAAGCTGTTAGGCAAAAGAGCAATCCAGCTGGTGCCCCCAGACCAGTCCGGATCAGGCATCTATTCCAGGTTCTTTTTGGTGCCAAAAAAGACAGGGGACTTGAGGCCGATTCTCAACCTATCCACGATGAACTTGTCCATTGCCAAGGAGAAGTTCCGGATGGTCACATTACAGTCCATCCTGCCGTTCTAGTAGGAGGAAGACTAGATGTGCTCGGTAGACCTCAAGGATAAATACTACCATATCTGATGGACAGGCGATCCAGGAGGTTCCTCCACTTTCGGCTAGGAGCCAGTCACTACCAGTTCAGGGTCCTACCCTTCGGTCTCACCACAGCCCTCAGAGTGTTTACCAAGGTCATGGCAGTTGTAGTGGCCCACCTGAGGCTTCAGGGCATTCAGGTCTTTCAGTACCTGGACGATAGGCTCCTCACCGCCTCCACCAGGTATCAACTTGTGCTAGCCAGAAATTCCTTTCTTCAGTTGTCGAACCTGCTGGGTATCACAATAAACCTCACAAAGTCCCCTCTTCAGCCTGTTCAGATTATGGACTTCATAGGGTCAAGAATAGATTCTCTTCAGGCAGGGATATTTTTGACCCCAGACAGACTTCAGAACCTGACTCTTCATGTCTTGGCACTTCTTCAGACTCTTACACCCCCAGCAGAGTTAGTACTGAGAGCCATAGGCCCATGGCAACAGCTATAAATCTGGTTCCTTGTGCACGTCTACATATGAGAGTGTTACAGTGGACGTTACAAGTTCAGTGGTCTCTGTTATACCAGCCCCTAGACTTCCCAATTCCTCTAAGCAAAGTGTGCAAAGCTTCTCTCATGTGGTGGCTTCGATCCCAGGATCTGCGAGAAGGATGCCCCTTTGTTACGCCTCCGCCCCAAGCCATGGTGACACCACGAACGCCTCCCGTCTAGGGTGGGGGGGCATTGCTTGGGCAGGACTGTCCAAGGCACGTGGATCCCAAACAAGACCTTTCTACATATCAATGTTCTAGAGATGAGAGCAGTCCTTTTAGCGTTGCAGGCCCTTTCATGCTTCTCTTCCTCTGGGAACTGTTGCGATTCAGTCAGACAATATGTCGGTGGTCTGGTATATCAACAAACTAGGGGGGGGGACCAGGTCCTATCCACTTTGTTGAGAGGCCATGAGAGTGTGGGAATGGGCGATCTCCACCAACAATTTTCTGGTAGCAACGCACATCCCGGGTCAGTCCAACATTTTGGCGGACAAACTGAGCAGACTATCCTTTTGCCTTACGAGTGGTCTCTGAACTCTTGTATAGCGGAACAGATCTTCCTCAAGTGGCGTCAGCCTTGCTGCGATCTCTTCACATCATTGTCCAACTCGAAGTGCAGTGAGTTTTTCGCTCTGGTTCCCCAGCGGCTCTTGTCCATGCTTGGCTACCTGGTCTTCTTTATGCGTACCCCCTGCTTCCTCTCATGACAAAATTCTTACAGAAAGCTCGATGGTTGGGGAGCAGAATTATCCTTATAGCCCCATTCTGGCCTCATCAGATTTGGTTTCTCTGCCTACAGTCTCATCTAGTAGCTACGCCAAGGATATTGGATCTCATTCTGGATCTTATTAATCATCCCTCGGGAATTCCTCCACCGAATCTGGACAGCCTCAAGCTTACTGCTTGGTTGCTCCAGTTCTGTTAATTGCCAGGACTCCCGGTCTCTCTTCCCCTTAAGTCCATTCTGGTGGCGGCACACAAGTCCTCTACCAGGAAGGTGTACCGTAGTAAATGGAAGCGTTTTTCCATTTGGGCTTCTCAGATAAATTTGGATCATTTTACTGCTCCTGTTCCAGTGGCATTAGATGTCTCAAATTTTCCAGCAGAGGGCCAGCTCTTTCACAGTGAAAGTCCAGCTGGTGACTATATCCCATTTTCATGTAAGAGAAAATTCAGGCTCTCTAGCTGCTGCCAGAATTTGTAAGACCTTTATCAAAGGTGCTTTTTTACTGAGCCCTCTTATTAAGCATCCTTCTCCTCTGTGGGATTTGTCCTTGGTTCTTCAGGCCTTAGTTGCGCCTCTATTCAAACCCACAGCATCAGATGATTTGGGTTTACCTTTATAAAAGTGATTCACAGTGGTACGAATGCTCACGAGTGACTTGTAACCACGAAAGTGAAAATGCTGACAGTCTGTAATGTTTGAAAAACAGCAACTCGAAAAGCAAATTAGCTGTTTTTCGAACATTAACATCAAATGTAAAAAAAAGAAAAAAGTGTAAAGCAAGGGGGCAAGCCAACCTGAACCCCCTCACATACCCCCTACTTTACTATTCTAATTCCGAGATCACACTACAGTGGAGAAATGGACCATTTTCCGATCCCCACTCTAGTGCAGTGCAGTCCACCCTACAATGTCGAATGTGCAGTGAGCAAATGTCACTGTGCATTCGCTCATTGCACAGTCAAACATTTTTTCTTTCGGTGTTCGCAAAATTTGCAAACAGCCTTTCAAACAATTGCTGTTCGCCCGGCTGTGTATCGCCTTTATAAAGGAAAGTAGTTGATTTGAAATTCTTGTCGTGGAAGACAACTTTCCTGGTGGCTATCACTTCGGCCAGAAGAGTGTCGGAGCTTCAAGCCTTATGTATGAAACCTCCATACCTTGTTTTTCATAAGGATAGGGTGTCTCTCAGGACTAACCCTTCTTTTCTTCCTAAAGTTGCTTCGGAGTCGAACATTAATCGGTCTATTAATCTCCAAGTTTTCTTCCCTAACTTTCAAAATAAAGGGGAATACAAACTTCATTTGCTGGACGTTCACAGACAGTTACGCTTTTACTTACATAGGTCTAAACCCTTCCGTAAGTCTGATCAGCTTTTTGTTTCCTTTGCTAAACCTTTTTTGGGGAAACCAGTTTCAAAGGTGACTCTTAGTAGATGGCTATCTCTTTGTATTTTACAGGCATACAAGGAACATAGATTACCAGAACCAGACAGGGTTCATGCTCACTCTACTCGTTCTATGGCTACGTCTGCTGCATGTTGGTCCAGAGTTTCCCTGGATGACATTTGTTCAGCAGCTGTCTGGGCTTCCTCTCACACTTTTATTACTCATTATAAGCTGAATGTGGTGTCTAGAGGAAGGGCTTCTACTGGTTCTGCAGTGCTTCGGAATATCCTTCCTTAAGGGCCTCCCAAGATTTTTGGTAGCTGGGGACTCTGTCCCACAGGTTGATGACCAAATGAAACACTTGCTTTTTTTTTTTCTGTTTGCACTTTCAAAGTAATTTAAAGTCATTTTCTGTGTTAAAAGCACATGTTTAACTGTTGTAGGCTACACACTGAAGTGCGCTAGCCTGTTTAAAGCATTTAAAGTGTTTTTTGTGTAGTGTACTGTTGTATCTGTAAAAAAAGAAAAAATATATTGTTTCCCACCTTTCCTAAGTTAGTCTAGTCCTGTTTTCAGTTTCTGCTGAATTCAGGGCTGTGGTACCAGTTCCTGTGTTGCCCATATCCTTACTTGGATAGGAGGACGTTTCTCTGTTCACCAGTGAGAGTGGGGAGCTTTGAGCAGCCTATCTGACCCTGTAGGAGTGGTGTCAGCCCAGCAACTAGTAGTTTATTGGCTGTTTTGGGCTAATTTCTATCTCTTTCATCTACCTGCCTTAAAAACCTGCATTTGTGCGGTTTTGCGCATCGCACACCTCCGCGCAGCGCCATTTAGCTAAGATTAAAGTATTCCCGCTCCACGAAGTCTGCTCTTCAATTTTTCCCTTGGAACCAGTCAGACTTTCAACTTAAGCACTCTAAACAGTTTCTTTTCAGTCCAGCACTTGCCCATATCTCCTAGTAAGCACTAGTAAATGCTAGCACTACACCCCCTATACTATACAGAAGTACAGGGCTCTCTATTCGTCTCTAATCGAACAATCAGTGAAACTCCACTTTATCTGTGCAGGCATGTCGAAAGGGCAGTTTCAGGTGTACTCTCCAGTCCAGCTGGTGAATCTGGGCATTTTGAGGCAATGCCACAGTTGCCTCATGTACACAGACAACCCTCTCCTCCTTCCAACAAACACATTTGTATGTGAGAGATGCAACTTTACAGCCAGACTGGAGGCCAAGCTCTCTCAACCCAAGACTGGAACAGTCAGTCATGAGGAGAAGGGAAACACTTGCACCACACTACCAGTCTCGCATAGACCACTCATATCGGCACCGGCCAATAACACACATAAATACTCAAAAACATACTCAGAGGCTCTAAATAGAAATCTGCCTAAGCAACAGAGACCTCCAAAGCAGATATCCAAACGTCCACCCCCCAACACCAACTACAAAACACATACTTCACAAAGTCAGTGTGCCATGCAATCACAGCCCGTAAGGCTAAACAACACACCCAATACACTAGTAATAGGAGACTCTATTGTCAGGCACACTGACGTCCCTCTCACTAGACTGAACTAGGAGAAGGTTACTGTAAGCTGCCTGTCGGGTTCCAGGATCCGCCACATAACACAAGCAACTCAGGTCACTCCATAACAGGTACAAATATGACTCTGTCATTGTCCATGTTGGTGTGAACGACCCGAGACGTACCTCCCTGGAGTACATGAAAAGAGACATAGAGGAGCTCTCTGAACATGTAGCCCAGGCCAGTATGACCCTGACTAGCATCTTGCCCTCACCAAGAATGATGCCACAGCATAAAGATAAAAATGATCGATTTTAACAATTGGGCTTAACTTTTGGTGTCATTCAAAGGGGATCCAGTGTTTGTCAGCCTGGGATGACATGCTCGACAAGCCACGTTGCTTCGCAAGAGATGGCTTACACCTGTCGCCCTTGGGCTTCCGAATACTGGCCAAGGCTCTTGCCACCCCCATAGTGCCTTTGTTTATGCAAGGCTCAAAAGACAAACCTACCTTCATAAACAACACAAGCAACAAAAAACTGAGGGTAATGCTACTCAATGCCAGAAGTCTAAACCTCAAAATGCATGCACTCGAGGCACTCCTCAGCAAGGAGGGAATCTATTTATGTGCAGTAACAGAAACCTGGTTCAAGGCTCCAGAGAGCACCCCAGCACTACCAGGCTATAACTCATACCATACCTTTCGGCCCCAGAACCCGGACCGAAATACAAAAGGCAGTGGTGTATCCATCTTCATCAAGGATTCCCACACCTCCAGGCTTGTAGCACAGCACAAGGCCTCAGAGACCATCCATGTGCAACTAACAGTGGGCAAAACTGCCTTTCAGTTTGTAGCCTGCTACAGATCACCCACCTTGTCTTAAGACCCCCACTCAGCATTCCTGAGAACACTGGAAAATATGAAGATCCTACCCAACACCATGATATTGGGTGATTTCAACTACCCAAACATAGACTGGGAAAACTACTCAAGTACAAACTCCATTGCCCAACGCTTTCTAGAGTTTATAAACTCAAACGCCCTGGAACAACTGGTTACCACTCCCATGAGAGGTGACAACATATTGGACTTGATCATCACCAATATGGGTGACTAGTGTTCCACACCAGAGGTAAACCCGTTGCTGGTAAGATCAGATCATAAACTAATCACACTAGACATCCACATCCCGACCCCACCCCCCAGTCAAGGAAACAACTGTAAAAAAAACTTTTCAGAAGCAAACTTCACACTTCTCAAGACTGAGGTGGAAAGTTTCAAAGCTCCACTGCTAAAGGATAATGCTGCCCAAACCACAGAATCCTTCACAAATGCATTCTATGTGCACCTACAGGAATGCATGGATCGAGCCATCCCAAGTAAAACAAAGACTCACTCCTCCAAAATGAGGAAACCAAGTCTGGTGGACCTCGGCCATAAATAAGCTCTACAACAGAAGGAGGAAACTACTACATGATAGAGCAAAATCCCAAAAAGGGAAGGCATCCCTAATCAGTACCAGCAAGAAACTACGATCCCTCATAAAATCATCCAAGGCCAACTTCAAAAGAAAAATTGCCAAAGACGCTAAAGATAATGACAAAGCCTTCTTTAGCTATGTCAAGAATCTAAGTGGCAGCACTCAGATCTGCTCTGAGCTAGTGCAAAATGACAAAAAATACACTGAACCAACAGACATTGCCAACATCCTGGCTGACAGGTTCAGTGCAAACTTTACCCCCCCCCCGACCCCTAAAGGGCCCGTGTCCATTCCAGAAGATTGTAGCGCCACAGACACTCAGGTGAAAACAGCCTTTTCCAAAGCCAAGAACACAGCATCAATGGGATCGGATGGCATCCCAGGCTATGTCCTACACGAGCTCCAAAAGGAACTAACCCCTCACCTAAACTCACTGTTCAAGCTCAGCCTCACCACAGGCTATGTACCCAAAGAATGGCGTACAGCAACAGTTATCCCGCTCCACAAAGGTGGTGCAACAACGGATCCCGGGAACTATCTCCTTATAAGCCTGACTAGCTTGGTCTGCAAAGCCATGGAGCACATCATCATGGAACTCATTAACAAGACATTGGGAACCTCCAGACACTGGACCCTACCCAGTTCGCTTTGTTAAAGGCAGATCATGCCTCTTAAACTTGGTCGATTTCTTTGAAACAGTTACCAAGGCCATAGATGAGGGAAAGGTAGTCCACACAGCCTACCTGGACCTCGCAAAGGCTTTCAACACCATTTCCCATTCTGGCATTATAGAAAAGCTTACCAGCTTGAACATTAACCCCTATGTCACGAGATGGGTAGCAAACTGGCTCTTGGATAGAACTCACATGGTCAGAGTTGCGGGTGCTATGTCCGACTCTAAACCGGTTACAATCAGAGTCCCTCAGGGCTCAGTCCTGGGACCCCCTCCTGTTTGGTATATACTTCTCTGAGGTACAGGCAAGCACGGGATGACTATGGTTGACCAAGTTCACAGATGATTGCAAACTGGGGGTCATAATCGACTCCCCGGCTGACGCAGACATTCTCCAGAAGGGTCTCACGGAGACGAATACCTGGTGTCAGAATCTTGGACTTAAGCTAAATGCCAAAAAGTGCATAGTCATCCCCTTTGGGTAAAATAAAGTGCCCACAAACTATCAAATAGTAGGTAATCCAGTAAGTATGGAAGATGTAATTAGGGACTTGGGGACCCAAGTAGATAGCAACCTCTCCTTTGATAACCACATTGCCAAAGTGGTTAGAAAATCCTTCTATGTAGCCCACCTAATCACAAAAGGGTTCGCATCTAGATCAAGAGAGGTTATTGTGCCCCTGTACTCATCGCTTATCAGGCCCATAATAGAGTACAGTGCCCCATTTGGGATGTACCTTACTCGACACCTGCAACAGCTGGAAAGACCGCAAAAGTACCTCACTAAGAGGATCACGGGCTTCAAACAGATGCCCTATGCAGCCCGGCTAAAGAAACTCCATCTTTACTCAGTTGCTTACCGCCTCTTCAGAGGAGACCTCTGCCTTACGTACAAGGCCATGTCAAACTCTGAATAAATGGACATGCTCCACCTAAGGAAAACCAAATCTTTTAGAACCACACACTCTAGGGATTTAAACCTCAGCACAACAATAAATAGGACATGCTGGAGGGATAGATTCCTGTCCCAGAGACTTCCCTCGCTCTGGAATAGAATCCCAATCTATTTAGGCAGAGCCCCTCACTGACTCTCTTCAAGAGAAATCTTGACTAGTGGATGTCCCTGCTGGACAGAGGCCCAGGAAACAAATCTAAAAGGGAGGCGAATGCCAACACATTCTGGCTAGGCTTATAAATGCCCTTGGGCAGATAGCCTAGTACCTACCTATGAACCTATAAGTTAACTACTTCAGATAAAGAAGTTATGTACAACCTTCCCTCCCTCCTGACCTTGGTGGTTTATGTCTGTGTTTTGGGCTCAGTGTCCTACGTCTAGTGAGTCTAGTTTATTCTGGTCAGGTTTTTGTCTCTTAGGTTGTTGTGTGTCACGCAGTGGATGGCAAACTCGATCTGAGGATTGGAAGGAGGTTGCAGTGTAGTATGGGTAAGGGGGAGGAGCTTGGAGCTCGGATCTTTAGCTTGCTAAGCTGCCGGCTGGGATCCATATCGGACCCGAAACCCACAGGTTGCTGACAAATGAAGTCTAACTACTCAGATGGAACGTTATGGTGAGTACATAACTTCTTTTTTCCAAACTTTATCTACATCCACCTCTTGCGTATACATAAATTTTAACTTTATACTACAGTTACATCATCTGTGATTAAAAACACATCATGAGGAATGTGTCCGAAGTGATATATTACGGATTGCATATGTGCGTGTTATGTATTAATGCACCTGCTAACTGCGTACACTTTTGTGTTACCGGTTATATTCTGTAGGCAACCTGTTTGACGTATTACTCCTCCATTATGTTTTAAATTTCTTGAGTGCATCTTGATCGTGTCCTCCTGATACATAAGGAGTGGAGTAAGTGATTGGTTATGTCTTTGCTAAATGTGTATATAAGCCTTGTGTTTCAGTAGATGTTATATAGCCTAGTAGTGTTATACATCTGTTATGCTGTTACTTATTTCTCATATTTTTTCTCCTTTGATGTAGTCTGAAAAGGTCCTAGTGGATTAGTGCTCTACCCCGGTTAACACATAATAAATACACAAACACACACGTACACATATACATACACACACACACAGTATATATGAATATTTTTACATTAAATGTCATTGCGAGAGACTATTTTATGTAAAGAATGTATACACGTATGCATGTAATGGACTTTTGTTGTCATTACATGACATGAAACAATATCCTTGGTTTTCTAGTTTCAAATGAAACTGTAACAGATCCTTAGTTAAACCACTAATTTCTTGATTAGTTTGTAAGTTTTGTTGTTCTGGATAAAGCTGATGGAGGGAAAATACACAAATAAGCCTCTTATTTCTTGCAGAACTATGCACCAGAGTTGTACAGTAGATGATGTTCAGCATCAGCCCCATCTAGCAGAGCCCAGACTTAAAACAGGACCACACGATGTCGTTCAAGCTGCCATTGATCTCACAGCTGGAGCAGCAGGTAACATGAAGCATTACATTTCCATGGGATAAATGGGAGTTGTTCATGTACAGCTGTCTTGTATGTTGAATTGTTGATACATTCTGAACATTACTTCAGAAAAGAAAATATACTATATTTTTGCACTAATTAAGGGAAAATGTTTCTGATGCTTGTTCTGCTGGCACAGAGACAGGGCATTTGTCTGTACAGGTGAAGATCCAGGCTTAGAGAATGAACCAGGATCTTCTGTGGGAATTGCTCTAATGTGCCAGTGTCTGCTCTTCTGCCCGTGGAAGAGGTCAGTCAGTTGCCTCCAGGAATATGTGGTTTTGTAACTGCCTGGTTTATCACTTGGGAACTTTGCTGCTCGACCATGTATGATGTAGGCTGGAAGGCTTTTTATTCTGAGGAACTGGTGAAATACTGCATCTAGGATTGCACCAAAAGGAGCAGATTGGCACTTCTAGGGTTGTGTTGTGGCAGGGAGCTGCAAAATGACATGCTTAGACGATTATAGATGTAGTGATAGGGCACCACTCATGATGTACGGGTCTATATCACAAAATCAAACTTCCAAAATGTCGAACACCATAAGTTCGAACTTGGAAGATCGAATTTGGATAACATCGAAACGTCAAAACAGCAATTTTTTTCCCAGGGAAAATATTTGCTGTTCCGAAAAACACATACATAACACAGTCACACCAAACACCTTCAAAAGTTACACTAAACCTAACATACACCACTATCTATGCACTATCCTTAACCCAGCCCTAACCCTAAAGTCTGTCACTGCCACACACTTACCTGACCTGCACCTTAAAGTCGGTCACTACCACACTCTTACCTGACATGCGCCCTAACCCTAAAGTCCGTCGCTATCGCACACTTACCTGACCTGCACCTAAAGTCCTTCACTATCGCACACTTACCTGACCCGCGCCCTAACCCTAAAGTCCGTCACTATCTGTTCATACATTTACCTTGACCCGGTCTGAAAATGCCGAATCCGCAGAAACGGCCAAACAAATTCTTTCCCTGGGAAAGAATTCGGGTTTCCTTGGCTTCGACATTCTCAACTTTCGAACTACCAAGTTCGGCCTTCTTAACGTTCAATTTCGCGATAGGAACCCTGATGTACAGGACCTGCAGCTGAGGCGTTTGAGGGCCAGCTTTGGGGGTGAAGCTTGAGTTAAATTACAGCTCTTCTGCTAAGATGCAGGTTGCTTTTCATAGCCATCAGAGAGTTTTCAGTATGTAATGCAGTCAGGTATCTATTACAACATTTCACATTGGTGTTGATGCATATGATCAAATTACATTCTTTTTAATTCTGTTGTGCACAGTTTAGGATGAGATGAAATGAGTCACTGTGACTGTGTTTTTGTGCAGTACTTCAGTTTGTCTGAGGCTGGTGATCTGGTTTTAGGAAGAGACACTGGTGCTAAAAGGTTGGCCATAAAAGACAGTATAAATGTATCCTTGATAAATTTCCTTCCCTGTTGTGATCTCCCACTCTCTCATCTGTCCTATAATAGCTCAGGGTTATATACCAGAGGAGCAGCAAGTTTGCTGTTGATGTAGAGGTTTGCTTCCGTGGGTGTTGGATTATTTTACCTGGGGAGTACACAATTTATTAATCCTTGCAAGTGTTGAGTCTTGGAGTGGGTCTAATAAGAAATTTAGTACTGCTACTTAGAAGCTGAATGGCCATGAACTGATTGGCAACCATTCTGTTTTGCTGCTTTTACTGTATACATTACAGGCTGCAGAACAAGAATTCTGGAAAGGTATTTTCTTTCTCTTGGAAGGTTATATCCTTTGGAAGCTTATAGGTGGCCAACCAGAAGTGGCCATTCACCTGTAGGAAGTAGATCAGTATATGATGAAACTGAGGCAAACAAGTAACTTTGCTTAAGGGAGAACTTGTTGTGGAGTGAAAAAATAAGATAATGAAACTCCTCTTGTTATACTGATGTATTTTTAGTTTTGGAAATGTTTATAGAGTGGATATAAAAAGTGTACACACCCGTTAAAATGCCAGGTTTTTGTGATATAAAAAGATGAGACCACAATAAATCATTTCAAAAAATTTCCCACGTTTAATGTGACCTCTAACCTGTACAGTTCAGTTGAAAAACAAATCTGTTAGGGGAAAAATATAAAAATAAAAAACGTATAGTAAGCTGGTTGCATAAGTGTGGACACCCTTAAACTAATACTTTGTTAAAGCATCTTTTGATTTAATTACAACATTCGGTGGTCTTGGGTAGGAGTCTTATCAGCGTGGCCATCTTGACTTGGCAATATTTCCCACTCTTCCTTGCAAAAGTGCTCCAAATCTGTCATATTGCGAGGGCATCTCTTGTGCACAGCCCTCTTCAGGTCACCCCACAGATCTTCTATTGGACTTTAGGTCTGGGCTCTGGCTGGGCCATTCCAAAACTGTAATTTTCTTCGGGTGAAGCCATTCTTTTGTAGATTTTGATGTATGCTTGGAGTCATTGTCGTGTTGAAAGGTGAAATTTCTCTTCATCTTCAGCCTGAAGGCTTTGGGCCAAAAGTGACTGTAATTTGGAACTGTTCATGATTCCCTCCACCTTAACTAAAGCCCTAGTTTCAGCTGAAGAAAAGCAACCCCAAATAATGATACTGCAACCGCCATGCTACACTGTGGGGATGGTGTTCGTTTGGTGAAGCGAAGTGTTGTTTTTGTGCCAGACGTAACTTTAAGAATTGTGGCCAAACAGTTCAACCTTGGACTCATCAGAACATAAGACATTTTCCCACATGCTTTTGGGAGACTTGATGTATTGTTTTGCAAATTTTAGCCATGCCTGGATGTTTTTTCTGTGTAAGAAAAGGCTTCCGTCTTGCAACCCTACCCCATAGGCCAGACATGTGCTGAATACAGGAGATTGTTGTCACATGTAGTACACAACCAGTACTTGCCAGAAATTCCTTCAGCTCCTTTAGTGTTGCTGTAGGTCTCTTGGCAGCCTCCCTGACCAGTTTTTGTTTTGTCTATTCATCAATTTTGGCGGGACGTCCAGTTCTTTGCAATGTCACTTGTCCCATATTTTCTCCACTTTTTGATGACTATCTTCACCGTGTTCCATGGTAATATCCAATGCTGTGGAAATTTATTTGTACCCTTCTCCTGACTGATACAAAGTATCAAAGGGATTTCATTGTTGAAAGGTATGCTCTCTGCAAACCATGGCTTTTGCTGTAGCAGGCAACTGAGTAAATGTCAGGAAAATCCTACTAGGACAGCTGAACTTTATTCGGGGTTAATCAGAGCCTCTTTAACTGATGGCAGGTGTGTACCCAAGAATACTGAATGCTGTAATTAAAGCAAAATGTGCTTCAACAAAGTTAGTTTAAGGGTGTGCACACTTGTGCAACCAGTCTGTCTTATGTTTTTTATTTTTTATATGTTTTCCCCTCTTTTGGCTTTTCCCAGTTAGGGGTCGCCACAGCGGAACTCCGGTCCGCTAATGATTGGCAGTTGATTTTTACATGCCGAGCTGCCAGCCCTGACGCACAACCTTCAATGAAGGTACGCTCATTCAGGCATGTCTCCACGCAGAAAACGCTCCAGCTGAGAATCGAACCAGACAGCGTTTTACTGTGAGGCGACAATGCTACCGCAGCACCAGTGTAAAATGGGTGGTGTAAGCCACGGAACCTTGTTGGCTAGGCTTACACAGGCCCTAGGGCCGATAGCCTAGCAACTACCTATGAACAGATTTTTTTTTTTGTTTTTCAATTGAATTGTACAGGTTATAGGTCACATTAAAGATGGAAAAAGTTTTGAAATAATTTATTGTGTTCTCATTTTTTTTATATATCACAAAAACCTGGCATTTTAACAGGGGTATGTAAACTTTTTGTATCCACTGTAGGTCAAAATGTAGTTACTAGTCATAGGATCCAGGAGACCATTAAGTAGCCTAGCCCAGTTTCCCAACTGGCCCAGAGCACTGTCTCTGGGTTTTCTTGTGTTATTTATTTATTTATTTTTATTTTTATTTAACATTTGTTTACTGGGAAAGTCTGACTTGGAACAAGCCAATTTTCAGAGGAGGCCCGGGGAGAAACACTCCAGATACATGTCTTTGTAACGTGGGAGGAAACCCATATGAATGCAGGGAGGACATGCAGACTCCACACAGAAGGCACCCCAGCCGTGAATTGAGCTGGAGAATCTCTTGCTGTGAGGTGACAAAGTTAACCAATACACCACTCACCGTCCAAAAGTGCAAAATGTATTGCTGTAATTGTGTATGCATACATATAAAATGTATGTGCAGTATGTAGTAATATATACATGTCACCTCTTGCAGGTGACAGCATCCTCTGTCAAGTAAGATGTGACAAGCCCCAGAGTGAGTATCTTAATGCTTCTTTTTTTAGCTAGCCAACACTGAACTGCTCTCTTTTCCAATGTATGATCTGTTCTGTTAAATGTGGTTAATTGTGCTATCTGGTCAAAATGTTGAGCTGGATGTATGTAGAAGGGTAAATAATTTATAAGAGCTGACTTGGTTCTTTTGTTACACCATTTCTAAACAGCAATAAAAAGAAAAAATGCACATTTTCATAAATGTGTATTAAATGCAGTTTCAGTGACCTCTGATCAGTGGTACTGCTGTTTTGCAGAGTTGCTGCATTTGCTTCATAAACTGTTCAGCCCAATTTAAAGTACTCTGGTCCAGCGCAAAACATTTTTAAGTATGAGAGCAACTGGATCTGTGCATTTCCCTCTTCAGTGTTTGCTGTCTTGTCTTTAGAACAGTAACCCACATTTTGATACCAGTGCACAGTGTCTTCCTATTGTCACCTTTTGCAGTAAGTTTACAATGTGCATATCTCAGGAATTATTATGCTGTAAACTACATTACTAAAATGAGAGCAGTGCTTTTTATTGTTGAAACATACCGGAAGTGGTCTTCTAGATTTTGGCA
>NC_056735.1:1839591754-1839606754 GCF_019279795.1 Protopterus annectens
ACCGTCGAGATCACCTGCGCTTCCGGCTGGGAGCCAGTCATTTTCAATTCGAGCCCTGCCCTTTCGGCTCACCTCAGCCCCCAGGGTATTCACCAAATGCATGGCAATGGTAGCGTCTCACTTGAGATGTCTAGGATTCCGGGTGTTTCCCTATCTGGACGACTGGCTCCTCACTGCCACCACCGGCCGCCTCATACAAGCCAGAGACTATACAGTCAACCTTTGTTCCCACCTAGGGATTTCCATAAACTTCGAAAAATCTGCCTTACTGCCCTCACAGCTTATTTCATTCATCGGAGTAGACCTAGATACGCGCTTAACACTGGTAAAGCTCCCTCAAGTAAGGGCTTCATCCCTCCAGGAACAGGTTCTTCTTCTACTGCAATGCAGGAAAGCCCCGGCCAAATTGGTGTTGAAGGTTTTGGGACTCATGGCAGTGTCCCTGATTGCAGTTGGGGAGATTGCACATGAGGCTCCTCCAATGGCTGCTGTTCACGCAGTGGTCGTTCCAGCAGTTACCCCTAACGCACGAGATTCTGATAACAGATTCTTGCAAGCGAGACCTCTCATGGTGGGTGTTCAGTCAGGATCTCACTATGGGTCGTCCATTTGTTCTACCGAATCCGACGGCCACGATAACCACGGACGCTTCTCTGATAGGGTGGGGGGGACTTTTTCAGGGAAGAACAGTCCAAGGGGAATGGTCCAACATGGAGTACAACCTGCACATAAATGTTCTGGAAATGAGGGCGGTGTTCTTGGCGTTGCAACACTTTCAAACCCTCCTACCTCTAGGAACAGTAGCAGTTCAGACAGACAGCATGTCTGTAGTCTGGTACATAAACAAACAAGGGGGAACCAGATCTTACCCATTATGCAGAGAGGCCATGAGAATTTGGCAATGGGCAGAGTCCACAGGTCGCTTTCTTATAGCAACGTACATCCCGGGGTCATCCAACGTCATTGCGGACAGGTTGAGCAGAGCCATCCTGTTACCTCACAAGTGGTCCCTCAAACTACAGGTGGCAGAAAGAATTTTCTGCAAATGGGGCCAGCCTTGCTGCAATCTATTCGCCTCCCCGATGAATACCAAATGCAGAAGCTATTTTGCCCTTCTACCCCCTCCAGGGGATGTCCCCAGGGATGCACTGATACACGATTGGCCCTCGGGTCTCCTATATGCATTTCCACCTACCCCCTTGATTCCCAAATTTCTTCAGAAAGCCATGAACCTGGAAAGGACAATTATACTCATAGCCCCATTCTGGCCTCGACAGATATGGTTCCCCTTTCTTCGAGCCCATCAAACAGAGGAACCGTGGATCCTGGACCCAGTACCAGATCTACTGACACATTCGTCGGGAGTTCCTCACCCGTCTCTTCTATCCCACAAACTACCAGCTTGGCTGCTCTACTTCCCCGCCTAGCCAGGTCTGATATACTTTCTCCGGCAGTTCAACACATTTTGGTTGCCTCTCATAAGGCTTCCACTACAAAACTCTACAGGAGTAAATGGAAACGCTTTGTGTACTGGGCATCTAGCCAACATTTGGACCCCCTGGTTGCTCCTTTACATAAAGTTCTAGAATTTCTATCCATCCTTTTCCACGAAGGAGCCTCTACTTCCACACTAAGAGGACAGTTGGCGGCCATATCCAACTTCCATGTTGGTGAGGACGGTTCTTCTATCATGTCCCACAGGCTTTGTAAGGCTTTTATGAAAGGTTCCTTCCATCTTCGACCGCCCGTCAGAGACCCTTTATTCCCATGGAATTTAAATTTGTTATTGTCGCAACTAATGTTGCCACCCTTTGAACCAGCCTCTTCTTGCCTCCTGAAGTTTTTGTCGTGGAAGACTCTTTTTCTTGTAGCGGTTACTTCAGCTCGGAGAGTGTCAGAGCTGCAAGCACTATCAGTTAAACCACCTTACTTAATTTTCCACCCAGATAGAGTTTCCTTACGAACAAACCCGTCTTTCCTTCCTAAGGTATGTTCTGTCATAAATATTAATCAGTCCACTGAACTCCCTTCTTTCTTCAAAAACCATACCAGCAAGTTGGAATATATGCTGCACAAGGTAGATGTCCACAGACAGCTAAGATTTTATTTGGACAGGACTAAGGATTACAGAAAAACAGATCAACTTTTTGTTGCATTTGCAGACAATAAAAAGGGCATGGCAGTTACAAAACGTACGCTTTCTAAATGGCTTACTGATTGTATAGCTTTTGTGTATTCTAAGTCGAATCAGGCCTTGCCCACGAAACCTAAGGGCCATTCTACTAGATCCGTTTCCACTTCCTTGGCTCATGCAGCTCGCCTGCCTTTGGACACGATTTGTGCAGCAGCCACGTGGTCTAAACCACATACTTTCATCTCTCATTATAGAGTTGACAAAGCCTCCAAAGACAGGACATCTTTTGGTTCCACTGTGCTCAGGAACGTTCTTCCATGAGTCACTCAGGGTGACGGAGCTAGGGACGCTACCCGTGTGTAAGAACAAACGGCGAGATTGAACACTCTCACATAAAGTAGTTATGTTCTTACCATAACATTCCATGTGGAGTGTTCATCTCGCCTTTGTTCTTACATTCCCCCCCTTCCCTCCCTCACGTGTTTGGAAGAACGAGTAGGACTAGAGTCTGGTCCACATGTCTTTACCTCTTCCAGGTATATTGCCTCCTACCTCATGGGGTATATTTCGTTACCCTTTAGTTAATTTATCAGTGAGATAGTGTCTCTGAATTTTTGTGGCGGTATGTGGCCTTAGCACCTCAGGTTTATTGTTGGTCTGGTTTGCTTGCAAACTAGATCTGAGTAATGGCAGGGAGGATTGTGGGATATAGCCTGGTCTCAAGCTTCTCTAAGATGCAGAGCTTTGCTATGCGGCCGACTCGAAGCCGAGGATCGGCTCCGAACTCGTGTGTAAGAACAAAGGCGAGATGAACACTCCACATGGAACGTTATGGTAAGAACATAACTTCTTTATATATTATGTGTGTGTGTGTATGTGTATGTATATATATATATATATATATATATATATATATATATATATATTTGTGTGTGTGTGTGTATATATATATATATTTATATATATATATATATATATATATGGATCTACTTCATTAAACCAAACGTTCAGATAACCGACAATCACATAATCGACACCAGAACACTGACAACTCACAATCCTGACAGTTTGAAACAACGAAAGCCCACATTACCGACACAGGAGTAACCCTAGGTCTATATTAGAACACCGAACTTTCAAAATTTCGAGTGTTCTAATATCGACCCATTTTCAGCGAACGCTGAAAATATCGAAGAAACAGAAAACCAAATTTTTTCCTAGGGAAGTAATTTGGTTGTCCGTTTCTGTTGCTTCGGTATTTTCAGCGCTGCGGTGGAAAGTTACGGGTCGGGTTCAGGTAAGTGTGCGATTGTGTGGATGTGAGGCTTAGGGCGGGGTAGGTGAGAAAGGGTTAGGCAGCGGGTGAGGTGACTGTGCGATAGTGACGGACCTTAGGGTTAGGGTTTGGGTTAAGGTAAGTGGATAGTTAGTGGTGTATGTATAGTTTAGTGTAGGGTTAGGTGTAAGAGTTTAGGTGTATGTGTGTGGATTGCTGTTTGTTTGGTGTGCTTGTGTTGTGTGTATGTGTTTTGGAACAGCAAATTTTTTCCCTAGGAAAAAAATTTGCTGTTTTGTATGTTCGATGTTTTAAATTTTCAATTAATAGGGTTTGATATTAGAACAGAAATTTTGAAAGTTCGGTGTTCTAATATAGACCCGTAACCCTGCATCTCTCATAGCACATGTACAGCTTAACTCTACAACAAGTGCAATTCAGTCATCCTAGAGTGGCCAAATATACGTAGTAAATACCAGTTAAGTGATAATTGCCAAAAATGAACACATACAAATCGCATGAATCAGAAAGCAGTGAAATCCTCAGCACAGGTGGCTATCGTGCTATGCACCGAAGACACTATGGCTGACTTGGAAATGGAAGCCGCAGGAATTTTAAATGGTATTTACACCACAGTACCATCCCAAAAGGGTAAGAACCTGCTCGTGATTGATGGGTATCTGTACCATTTAGAACGAACACGAAACGCAAAGAGGTATTGGGGATGGAAATATAAAGTTACGGATAGTTGCAAAGGCAGAGCAGTAACTGTGGTAATGCAGGACTGGGATCGCTTAGAAAAGTCCATTGCACACAATCATGAAGGGGATCCTGGTGAAGTGCAAAGGTACATCGTATGTGGAAGTTTAAAAACCAGAGCTACTTACAGTAGGGATACCCCATGTCTCATAGTTGAAGACATGGTTGCATCAGCATCGCTAGATACAATCCATTGTATTCCCCACAGAAGGGCACTGCTCCAACAAGTGGGTCGAGTGAGATGTAAAATAGGTCTAACAGACAGGACAGAAGATCTGACATTAGAAAGCATTGATTTTACTAAGTATCCGCTGAAAGATGGAACATTCGTGAATAAAGTAATGTCTGATCCCACGACAGACACTTACGTGGTGGTGTCCACAACAGTTGAGAATCTACATGACCTTAGCCGCACCTACATTTGGTCAATGGATGGTACGTTTTTTTACTAAAGATGGAACTGTGAGACAGCTTTACAGTCTACACGGTTTCCTAAAGTACGGCAGTCACAATAAATCTGTCCCACTGCTATATTCCCTAATATTTAAGAAATCCTTCAAGTGCTACAATTATCTATGGCATAGTATTTTTCACTTATTTGCAGAGCATGACTTGGAAGTCACAGTGCGGTATGTGCTCTGTGATTTTGAAATCGCCGCCTTAAAAAGTATTAGACACAATATCCCTTCAGCATGCTCAAAGGGTTGCCTGTTCACTTTGGGCAAAATGTGCGGTGAAAAGTGGAGCCACTGGGTCTGGCTTCATTATACAACAGGTCACAAGCATTTCAACTGGCCATTAAGTCATTAATAGCCCTTGCATTTCTTAAAAAATGTGACATGGAAAGTACATGTGAACTTGTGAAGGAGACATTCCCAGCAAAAGGAAAGGACGTTCTCAAATACTTTTCTGAGTGGTATGTATATAGGAAACAGCGGAAATTTAATACTCAGATGTCCTCATTAATGATGTTTCCGCCATTGTTCCCAATTTTCTTTTGGAACATTAGCGAGATAAATGACTTAAGCCTACCAAAGATGCAGAATTCTATAAAGATGTGGCACAGGAGACTCAAATGTCTCCTAGGTGGAAAGGGTACTAACCTGTCAGTCTTGTCCACTTTAGTTAAAGAACAAGACCGTATCGATGAGTTGCGAGTACGGATGTCAACAGGTTACGTTCCTTCACCCAAAAAGAAGAAACTCATGTTGAAAAGTGAGCAGTTTCAGAATGTTATCTCACATAGGGATGACTGTTCTCCCATAGAGTTCATGAAGATCATTTCTAAACTTGTGAAAATGTGAGGGTTTTGCCAGTATTTCATTGCATACGTGGTTTCACTAACATGGCTGACTGGATATGCACTATGGTGATTTACTCTCCTAACTATTGTGTACTACTTAGGGGCAAACATGGTGATAGTACGTTGAATGTGTAGATGATCTTCATCTTTCACTGTTGCAGTCATTACATTTGGGTTATCTGCTTGCAGGTAGCCCTCAGTCGGCCTGATTAACAAAGTCTTGGGTCCTGCGTCGGTTGCTGTCCCTGCTTCCATGACGTCAGGGGTATAAAACATGCAGCCGTCACTATTGCATCAGTCTTTCTTGCCGTGCGGTGCCCGAAGCAGTTCGCAAGTGCCGGATGACCGACTCCTGAAATTTTCGTTTTCAAGATTCAGAACCGAAGTCTTCAACTAAAGCTAAGTACCCCATTGGGGAAACTTTTTCTTCCTCCGTACCGATGTCAGTAAAAGTTAATAATTGCATTACTTGTGGAAATTAAATACCTCATAAAAATTTTCATTCATACTGTATTCCTTGCCTAGGCCCTGACCACGACATACCTTGCTTTAGGTTTTGTGCTTTATTTAATCAGCGCACTATCCGTCGTCGGTATAGTTTCACCTCTAAATATTTAGGTTCCCGGTTTAATTATCCAGAAATGTCGGTTAGCCATCCGACTATCGGGATTCTGAAAAACGCAAAGATAAAGACAGAGACAGGCCACCGAGGTCCAAAACTGCAGACGACGCTTCTAAGCCGGTCGCCAGTTCGCCGGTACTCAGTGAGGCACTTTCGCAGCCCCTGATACCCGCTACTTCTCATTTGCAGGCCTCTACTGAGACCCATATGCAGCGAGATGCTTCAACTGTGGAACCACAGATGTCTGTACCTTGGATGAGTCCAGAACCGCTGTGCAGGCACAAGCTTCTGAAGGTGTATTCAGGCTTACGGACTTGCATATTAAACCGACGCCTCATTCTTTACTTAGGCCTAAATCTCGATCCATGCCTAAAAAAACGACGTCCAGGCCACATGCTCAGGCCTCTATCCCTAAAAAACAAATGATAAGAATGGCTGAAGATCTAATAACTCTAATCAGGGGTAGCCACCCCCCCCCCTTCTAAGAGGCCTAGGACTGAAGTTGATTATGAATCTAATGATCAGGATTCTGTTTTTTCTGATTCTTCTGATGATCTGGATTTGCCCTTATCCACTTATGAAGATTCTGTTGCAGAGGACTCCATTCCCTCTGCTTTCCCTCCTGAGGATTTTTCTTTTGGGGAAACCTTACATACTCTATGGGTGCATTTCCACTGGGAAAGCCAGGATTTTTCTGATTCAAAAAAGAGGCTTAGGGATTTTTTTCTCCTACCTCAGCATAGGCCTTTAGCTATTCCTCCTGTACTAGACATTGTTGATGATGCTTTTTCGGAATCTAGTTTGGCCCCTGATTCCCTGCCTCCTGCTCCCAGAAAACCTGACAGATACTACAGGGTCCCTGAGTCCCACAAGTTCCTTTTTAAAAATCCTATTGCAGATCCAGTGACTATTTCACAGGGGCCCAAGGGCATTAAGGCTTCTACTGCTAAAAATCCTACCCCTTCTGATAGAGACTCCAGGGCGCTGGATAGATGGGGTAAGAAGTTCAACACTTCTGCAACCTTGGCCATTAGGGCTTCAAACTGCCAGTTTCATATGTTAAAGTATCAGCAACATGTTATTGGACAGCTTAAACAGAAAATTATGTTGATTCCTGACTGAGTGGAAAATATAGAATTACAGGATTTAATGCATTCTGCTGAACAAGTTGCAAAACATACTTTGCAATGTGGTTTTGATTCATTAGAGGCCTCTTGCAGAGCTGATGTTACTGGGTCTGTGCTCAGAAGGCATGCTTGGCTTAAGGAGCAATATTTGCCTGATCACGTTAAAGCTAAATTGTTGAATGCTCCTTTATTTAAATCAGGACTGCCTGTTTGGCAACAAGGCTGAGGAAGTTCTTAAAAAGATGGAAGATAAAGCTAAATCTATGCAAACTGTTAAAGATTTTTTACAAGTTCAGCCTGCTAGATTTAGTAGGCACTGGCCCTCTAAGAATTGGTCCTTTCCAGCCCCTTCCAGGTCTTCTCAAGCCAAGCCCAGACACAGCAAAAACCCCAGGTTTCAGTCCCAGGGGACACACAAAACTAAGCAGTGGGGGGCCTCCACTTCCAAATCTGGGAATAATAAGACTCCCCCCTATGGTAAACTGTGTCAGTGGCTTCCTTTTTAAAATTTCCAAGCACTTATCAACTGACTGCCCCTTTGGGGGGAAAGATTGCTCTTCATGCAAAGAATTGGGAACTCATTACCCAGGACAAATGGGTTTTAAATATAGTGTCCCAGGGATACAGATTTCGCTTTCACACGTTGCCAACACCTAATGAGTGGCCGAACCTACCCCCAAATCAGTGGGCAGAGGCCCAAAACAAGTACTTTCTTAAGCATGGGGGCCATTCAACTGGTACCAGAAGAGGAAAAGGGACAAGGTTTCTACTCGAGACATTTCCTGGTACCCAGAAAAGACAATTCATGGCGTCTTATCCTGGATCTGTCTACTCTAGACACCTTTTTGGAGATTCCAAAATTCAAGATGCTGACTCTTCACCAGTTACTTCTATGCTAGGCAAAGATGCCTGGTTGGCAACACCAGATTTAAAAGAAGCATACCTGCACATCCCAATCAGGGAGTCTTGCGGAAGATACCTATGCTTCCAAGCAGGCTGCACACACTGCCCTTTGGCTTACCTACTACACCCAGGGTATTCACGATGTGCCTAGCTCTAGTTATTGCATTTTGCAGGCAAAGAAATATTCAAATATACCCATACCGGGACAACTGTCTAATTCAGGTAGAAAGCCAGGACATACTTTTGAATCATCTGCCTTTGTACAAAGGGTTCTAACTTGTATGGGGTACATCAAAAACGAAAAGAAATCACACCTGGTAGCCTGTCAACAAATTATATTCCTGGGAGCAAGCTTGAATACAACTTCCCAGATGGCTTACCTCACGCCAGAGAAACAAATTAATTTGACAAAATACATCAAACAAGTGGCCACAAAAACACTGCTATCTGCAAGACAAATACTGCAAGCCTTGGGGTACATGGCCTCCTGCATTCTTCTAATTTCATATGCAAGACTGCATATGAGGAAACTACAGTGGTATCTAAAAAGCCTATGGTGTCAACATTCTCAGGACCTAGAAACAATGATTCCTATCATACCTTGCCTACGCCAAGAGTTCCTTTGGTGGGCAGAGGCCTGCCACCAAAATAAGGGACTACCTTTCACACCACCCCCTGCCACCCAAACCCTAACAACAGATGCATTAGACTATGCATGGTGGGCTCACCTGGCAGGGAAGTGCATTCAGGGCAAATGGAACCCAAGTTAAATGCACCTGCATATCAATCAAAAAGAAATGTTAGCTGTACAGAATGCTCTAACAGCCTTCAAGGGCCACATTCTTCCAGGACAACTAATGGTAAAGATGGACAACACCA
Source organism: Protopterus annectens (assembly GCF_019279795.1). NCBI lineage: Eukaryota > Metazoa > Chordata > Ceratodontiformes > Protopteridae > Protopterus > Protopterus annectens. The sequence continues at coordinate 1,839,600,758 of NC_056735.1, forward strand.
CTGTTATGTGGTACATAAACAAGCAGGGGGTACACATTCTTACCCCCTCTGCAGACTAGCCATGGCATTGTGGTACACAGCCTTGAGCTACCAACTGCACCTTCAAGCTCAATTCCTGCCAGGAAAATTAAATACACTGGCAGACGGACAAAGCAGAAACCCCATGGACCCACACGAGTGGAAACTGGAACCAAGGATTTTTAACATGTTGACAAGCAGATGGGGGAGCCCAGATATAGACCTGTTTGCCTCTCCCAAGAACTACCAATTGGACAAAATTTGCACAAGGACTCCCCACAAACAAGCCTGGAAAGTGGATGCTTTGTCCTTCAGCTGGAAAAACCTATCAATCTATGCCTTCCCCCCTCTGCCTCTGCTCTACAAAGTACTACTAAAAATCAAACAAGACAAACTAAGGATGATTGTGATTTCTGCAGACTGGCCGCACCAACACTGGTACCCCATCCTGCACAGTGTGTCACTGTTATCTCCATGGCAGCTGCCTCAGACTCCTTCCCTGTTGTCTCAGCAGGAGAACCAGATTCTGCACCCTCAGCTTCTAACACTGAACCTTGCAGCCTGGCTAATTACTTAATCTCTCCTTTACCATCCCTCAGCAGACCTGTGATGGATATCATTTTAGAAGCAAGGAGGCCTAGTACTAGAAAATCTTATGCTGAAAAATGGGAAAGATTCTGTATCTGGAATCAATCTCAAGGGATGAGCACAGCAGCACCCAATTTACCTCAGATTTTACAGTACTTAACTGAGATGCTTCACAAGGGCCTGTCTTTTTCCTCCATTAAAATCCACGCCTCAGCCATTTCAGCTCATTATAACACAGAATCCCCCCTCTTCCCTTATCCACTGCTCTAGCAGTTCCACAGAGGGGCCAGAAATTTGAGACCACCCAGGAGAGCTCCAACCCCAGCCTGGGACCTTGACTTTGTCTTGGAGAAACTCACTCTACCTCCTTTTGAGTCAGCTGCTACTGCAGACTTAAATTTCTTTCTTGGAAAACAGCTTTCGTTTTAGCAATCACTTCAGCTAGAAGGGTATCGGAATTACAGACCCTTATGGCAGTGGAGCCTTTCATATAGGTTCATAGGTTCATACTAGGCTATCTGCCCTAGGGCATTTATAAGCCTAGCCAGAATGTGTTTGGCTTTCGCCACCCATTTTAAATTTATTTTGCTATGCCCTTTTTGAGGTTAGTATACTGTGCCTCTGTCTAACAGTGACACAGAAGTGATACCCGGGGTAAACCTACGATCTCCCATCCACTCATCAAGATTCCTCTTGAAGAGAGTCAATGAGGGACTCTGCCTAACCTGGACTGGGATTTTATTCCAGAGTGAAGGGAGCCTCTGGGTTATGAATCTGTCCCTCCAGCATGTCCTATTTATTTCAGTGCTGAGGTTCAAGTCTCTCGAGCGTAGCTCGATGGGATTTGGATTTTCGGAGGTGCAGCATGTCCATTAATTCCAGGTTGGACATGGCTTTATACGTCAGGCACAGATCGCCTCTGAACAGGCGGTATGCCACTGAGTAGACCTGGAGTTTCTTTAACCGGGCAGCATATGGCATCTGTTTGAGCCCTTTGATCCTCTTGGTGAGGTACTTTTGGGGTCTTTCCAGTTGCTGCAGGTGTCTGGTAAGGTACATCCCAAAAGGGGCATTGTACTCAATTATGGGCCTGATGAGGGATGAGTAAAGAGGATCTAGATGTGAATCCCTTCATGATTAGGTGGGCTATATAAAATGTTTTTCTAACCACTTTGGCCATGTGGTTGTCAAATGAGAGATTGCCATCAACTTGGGTCCCCAGGTCCCTAATTACTTCTTCTGTACTTAATGGATTACCACTTATGTGGTAATTTGTTGGCACTTTGTTTTTGCCAAAGGGGATGACTATACACTTTTTGGCGTTTAGCTTGAGCCCATGGCTCTGGCACCAGTTGTCTGTTTCTATGAGGCCCTTTTGGAGGATGGTTGTGTCGGCTGGAGAGTCGATTATGGCGCCCAGTTTGCAGTCATCTGCGAACTTGGTCAGCCACAGTCCTTCCGTATTGGCCTGTCCCTCCGAGAAATATATACCGAACGAGAGGTCCCAGGACTGAGCCTTGTGGGACACCACTTGTAATTGGTTTGGAGTCTGACATGGCTCCAGCAATTCTAACCATGTGGGTTCTGCCCTTGAGCCAGTTTGCAATCCATCTAGTGACATAGGGGTTTATATTTAAGCTGGTGAGCTTATCTATAATGCCCGAGTGGGGTATTGTATCGAAGGCTTTTGCGAGGTCCAGGTAGGCTGTGTGGACCACCTTCCCCTCGTCAATGGCCTTGGTGACTGTTTCAAAGAAATCAACCAGGTTTAAGAGGCAGGATCTGCCCTTAACAAAGCCGAACTGGGTAGGATCCAGTGTCTGTAGGTCCCCAATATCTTTATTTATGAGGTCCATGATGATCCTTTCCATAGCTTTGCAGACCAAGCTAGTCAGGCTTATGGGGCGATAGTTTCCAGGATCCGTTGAGGCACCACCTTTATGGAGAGGGACCACTGTTGCTGTATGCCACTCTTTGGGCACATATCCTGTAGTAAGGCTGAGATTGAACAGTAATTTTATGTTTGGGTTTAGCTCTTCTTGGAGTTCATGTAGGACGCAGCCGGGACACAGTCTGGTCCCATTGATGCTGTGTTTTTGCTTTGGAGAGCAGCTCTTACCTGAGAATCTGAGATGTCAGGGGGACAGCACTCTGCTGGGATAGATATTTGCCCTTTTGGTGGGGGGGGAGAAGTTTGCGCTGAACCTGTCAGCTAGGATGTTGGCAATGTCTGTGGGTTCAGTGTATTTTTTGTCATTTTGGACTAATTCTGAGCATATCTGGGAATTACCACCCAGGTTCCTAACATAACTAAAGAAAGCCTTGTGATTATCCTTAGTGTCCTGTGCAATTTTTCTCTCGAAGCTGGCCTTAGACAATTTTATGAGTGCCCGTAGTTTTTTGCTAATACTGATCAGTGATGCCTTCCCTTTTCTGGGATTTTGCTCTATCATTTAGTAGCTTCCTCCTTCTATTGTATAGTTTGTTTATGGCTGGGGTCCACCAGACAGGACGTCTGCCTTTGGAGGATTGGGCCTTGGTTTTATTTGGGATCGCATGATCCATGCATTCCTGAAGGTGTTCCTAGAATGCGTTTATAAAGGATTCTGCAGTCTGGGCCGTATTTTCCACAGGCCTGGGGGCTTTGAGGAATTCCACCTCGGTTTTGAGGAGTGTGGAATTTCCTTTAGAGGAGTTTTTCACTGTGGTTTTCTGGGCAGGGGGTGGGGTCGGGATGTGAATATCCAGTGAGATTAGTTTATGGTCTGATCTTACCAGTGAGGGATACACTTCTGGTCTGGAGCATAGAGTCCCCATGTTGGTGATGATCAGGTCCAGTATGTTTTCCCCTCTTGTGGGAGTGGTAACAAGTTGTTCCATAGCATTTGAGTTTATAAATTCGATGAACCTTTGGGCTAGGGTGTTGGAGCTAGAGTAATGCTCCCAGTCTATGTTTGGGTAGTTGAAGCCGCCCAATATAATGGTGTTTGGAGAGACCTTCATATTTTCCAGTGTTCTCAGAAAGGCCGAGTGGGGTTCCTGGGTTTTGGGAGGGTGGTCTGTAGCAGGCTATAAACTGGAAGGCAGTTTTACCCACTGTTATTTGCACATGGATAGTCTCTGATGCTTCGTGCTTTGCCACCAACCTGGAGGTGTGGGTATCTTTGAATATCGATACTCCCCCTCCTTTTGTGGTTCGGTCCAAGTTTTGGGGCCGAAAAGCAAGGTATGAGGTATAACCTGGTAGTGCTGGAGTGCTCTCGGGAGCCCTGAACCAGGTTTCTGTTACTGCACAGATATCGATGTTCTCCATGCTAAGGAGAGTTTCGAAAGTGCATCTTGAGGTTTAGACTTCTGGCGTTGAGTAGCATTACTCTTAGTTTCTTATCCCTTGTGATACCTATGGAGGTGTGTTTGTGTTTTGAGCCTTGCCTAAAAAAGGCACTATGGGGGTAGCAAGAGCCTTTGCCAATATCTGAAAGCCCAGGGGTGACAGGTGCAAGCCGTCCCTAGCGAAGCATCGTGGCTTGTCGAGCATATCATCCCAAGCTGACAGGCATTGGATCCCCTTTGAATGACACCAGTACTTAAGCCAATTGTTGAAATTGATCATCTTGTCTTCATATTGTGGCATCATTCTTGGTGAGGGTAAGATGCTACTCAAGGTCAGGGTCATACCGGCCTGGGCTACATGCTCAGAGAGCGCCTTTTGTCTCTTTTCATGTAGTCCAGGGAGGTACGTCTCAGGTCATTCACACCAGCATGGACAATGACTGAGTCATATTTGTACTTGCCTTGGAGTGACCTGAGTGCTTGTGTTATGTGGCGGATCCTAGCGGCCAACAGGCTGCTCACCGTGACCCTCTCCTTGTTCAGCCTGGTGAGCGGGACGTCAGTGTGCCTGACTATAGAGTCACCTCTTACAAGTGTATCAGGTGTGTTGTTTAGTCTTAAGGGCTGTGACTGTTCGGCACACTGGCTTTGCGAGATATGTGTTGCACGTGTTTTGTTTTGCGGTAGCGGTTGCTTGGGTGTCTGCTTTGGAGGTCTCTGCTGCTTAGGCAGATCTTTATTTAGAGCCTCCGAGTATGTTTTTGTGTGATTATGTGTTTGGTTTGCTGTCGTGGTAGGTCTGTGTGAGACTGGAATTGTAGTGAGTGTGGTTTCCTTCTCCTCCTGACTGGTTATGCCAGTACTGAGTTGAGAGAGCTTAGCCTCCAGTTTGGCTATATGGTTGCATCTCTCACATGTGTTGGAATTTGTTGGGAGGAGGAGAGGGTTGTCTGTGTACATGAGGCAGTTGTAACATTGCCTCAAGATTCTCAGATTCACCAGCTGGACCGGAGAGGAGATTGACAACTGACCTTTGGACATGCTAGAATAATATTGGGAATTCCTTAATAATTGAAAATAAGGGCCAGTGGGGTGTGAGGGTGTAGTGCTTTTAATTTTTAGTGCCGACTTATATAATTGCTTTAGCGCGCAAGTGCCAGGTAACTTAAGTGCAATGTGTTACAGGCAGCTTAAATGCAAAAACGACAAACAGTAACTTTCTTTCAAGTGAAACAAGGAAATAAGTACAGTAAGCAATGCAGATATCACTAGTGATCCACAGAAGTGCTGAGAAGCCGCGTATTAGGTGGAATTAGCGTTCCAGGGAAATAACAAGCAAACAAACAACAAGCATATAAACAAAGCTAGATTCAGCATTCCTGGATCTAGTCTATGCTACAGCAAACAAGGTGTACCAATTTCAGTAAGATACAGTTCAAATATTCAGGCACTATAAACCTTTAACCAGAAATTCCCAGCTCAGAAGGGCAGAGTCCAGCCACTTCTCCCACAAGAGTGCAGACCACGAACCTTCTTAATGTAAAATAACTGGCCTGAAGCCCAAGTGCCTAAACCAGAACTAATACACTTTAAGAATAACAGACACTGGGCTCTCAATCAGCAGTTCCCAACTTAGAAGGATGAAAGCTACCTGTCCTGCCACCACAGTGCATGCCACAAACCTTCCTAATGTAAAACAACCGTCCGTCCAAGCCCAAGTGCTTAATCCAAAAGACTTAGAATGATAGCTACACTTTAATCAAGTTACTACCAAGCAGTAATAAATACAATTGAATACTTTAGAGAATGCCTGGATTAGTGCTCAAGTTACACAAACAAAGCTAGATCCAGCAGGCCCGAATCCAGTCTATGCCACAGCAAACAAGGCGCACCAACTTCAGTAAGAAGCAGTTCACATATGCATGCACTATAAGCCTTTAACCAGAAATTCCCAGCTCAGAGAAGGGCAGAGTCCAGCCTCTCCTCCCACAAGAGTGCAGACCACGAACCCTCTTAATGTAAAATAACTGGCCTGAAAGCCCAAGTGCTTAAACCAGA